>NC_068363.1:52017775-52020275 GCF_020536995.1 Dreissena polymorpha | reverse complement strand
AAGTCACTTGTTTAACCGCCATACCGGCCTTGCAGTCCGTTCCATTCACAGTGTAGCCAGTGATACACGTGCAAGTCTTTCCACCAGAGCAGTCCGAATGAGGAACGGTTGTATTGCAGTCTGCAGCCGCGTTGCAGGTTGAACCAAGAACTGTTACAAAACACATACTTTTTAACAAATGCACAATTGCATATTATGTGCGAAAATAGATTGAAAATGACATATTTCTTATAATTCACCTGTTCCACAGAGTTTGCCAGTGTTTGTCGTGTACTTGGCAGTACACACACAAACGTTGTTCGTGCAGGTTGCATTGCTGACGCACTGGTTCGTGCGCCCAGTACAATCACCGGTACCTTCTACAAAGGAAATAAACAAACTGCAATTAATACATTTCGGTTTTTGATATGAAGACAATCATGAAATAAAAATAATGTTGCTTGTTGTCGGTTTAAATTGCTTCAATGTGGAGTTTTTCAAGTTATTGCCAGAAAAAATCATTAAAATAGATCTATAACTTAAAGTTATTAATACCTCCACATAACGCTTTGACACAGATGTTGAGCTTTGACAATCAATTACTTTGTTTTAATATCTTAAGATCAAAAATATAACATTGAACTTGAATGTATCATTCTGCCCCTTAATGCGCTTCGAGCAGATTAACATTAATCGAATAATGTCTTAACACTGAGTTGTGACATTTACCTATTCGGCACAACACAAACGTAATCTGATGTACCGACAAATGTAACATCAAATTTAATTTCTATTAAAATTCGTGGTCATTAAAGTGTCACTAACAAAGTTTATACGTGCCACTTAAAATGTACCTTTGTGCTATTTCTTGTTTTCAATATTTATTGAGTAATGAAAAATGGATTTAAATAATGCATCTCCTTATAGTTTACTCCGTAACAGACTGAAAGTAGAATGTACGATTGAGAGGGTCAAATGTTTGGTTAACTTTGAAGACAGATTTATATCGATTTTGATTATTCGTGCGAGTATGTGTTATAAAGAAATCTATAGCAATTTATAAATACAAATACTTAAATGTACTTCCGAATTAAAAACAAATGAAGCATTTTTCTTCAAATATAAAGTTTACGGACTATGTTCATGCTGTTCATGCTTGGAGAAGATTTATTGTGATGTGCAGTGCGTACGTATTTTACAAACGGCAGGTTGAGCTAGTACATCGCATACAGCTGTGGCGATTGTAGTCGTATCACAATCGTTAGTGGAAGTACACGCTGTCCCTAGGGCTGAAACATACATCTCAGTAAAGCAGCTGATACTTGTTTCAATTGTTATTTGGTTCCATCTTAATTCAAGAAACCATTTATATTGGGTGTCAATTGCATCTGTTAATTGACAATGATAGACGTATGTCTGCATATGGACAAACGATTGAGTGCCCAGTGGGCATCCAACGTTGCTGCAACGTTGTATTTAGGTTGCATTCGAACGTTGCAGTTTGGTTGTACCAATGGTCTATATGAAAGTTTTCCCGACGTTTTTTCCCAACGTTGCTGCGACGTTTTTTCCCAACGCTGCTGCAACGTTGTATTTAGGTCGCATTAAAACGCAGTATTTTTAAATTCTATTTTTTTTTTTAATAATATAAAATAATTTTTTTTTTACTGCCAACCGCTCTTTCGATTAGTATCGGCAGTTATGGACGTTTTCGAGTTCGTTTCTTTGAAAGAACCATTATTTGATGTCTAAAGAGGAGTTAATGAAACCTCATCTTTAGCATCTTTAAATTTAAGCAACTGATCTGTAAAATTTAAAAAATTGAATTTCTTAAATTTATTTTCATTGATGCTATGCATGAACTGTATTATTATAAAGTACGATTCCTACTCGGGGAGCGTTTTATTATCTCCTCTTTAGACACAAAGTACTGGTTCTTTCTAGAAAACGGACTCGACAGTGTGCATATCTGCCAATAATACTCGAAAGAGCGGTTGGCAGTAAATAGTTGTGTTTTTTTGGCAACCGAAATACAACGTTGCAGCAACGTTTGGAAAAAACGTCGGGAAAACTTTCATATACACCATTGTGACAACCAAACTGCAACGTTTGAATGCAACCTAAATACAACTTTGCAACAACGTTTGGGTGCCCACTGGGTTTTAAAGTGCACAATTACCTATAAGCAACGTTGTTGCAACGTCCTTTTCAAACGTTCGACCGACGTTTCGCGTGCAACGTTGCAGAAACGTTCGGAAGTGGTTGCTAATGTCGCAACCAGAATGCAACGTTTCTGAAACGTCCTTGCAACGTTATGATGAAACGTCCTGGTAACGTTTTGTATGCAACGTTATGGCAACGTTCGGTAATGGTTGCCGACGTTGCGACCTAATTATTACGTTTCGGAACGTTCGCACAACGTTTGATGCCCACTGGGTGTATACTTAATAAATGTATCCATGTTTTAACATCATCTTAGTAGTGTTTCCTCTATAGAGTTATCAAAATATATATCCCAAAG
>NC_068363.1:51947775-52012775 GCF_020536995.1 Dreissena polymorpha | reverse complement strand
TAATCATCATCATCATCATCATTATTATATGTTATTATGACAGAGAATAGTCAAACAAATACTACATGTTTGCTTTAGGTACATTTCATTCTCGAAAGTATTTTCACTTACTTCCTTGCGCTTTAGCGGAGCAAAATACCAAAGGCAGGAGCAAGACAACTGTGCCGATGATCTGGAAATACATGAAATTAAACTACTTTGCATTTGTGAAAACATCTGCCCCGTGACTACGAATATTTATCATATCAGACTTACACTCAAACTTATTGTTTATGTCTCAAAATGAAAGATTAAACTGAGTATGAAAGTCCGGCACAATGTGGCATAGACACGGAGTGTATAGTAAATGTTAAATGGATTTTGGTTGGAAACATATTCCTTATCAAGAATCTGAATGATGCCATGGTGGCATATTTGAGGAGCTTTGAGAAATCCAAGAGGGCTTCCAAGATGGCCGCCGTTTAAGCATTTCAACCCATGTTGTGATATAATCATATCTTTATTACTTATTTTTCTTATTTCAAACCTAAAATAGGAAGATGTTATGAATGTTATTTTTTTTCGAAGTTAATTTATGGAAATAAAATTCTAGATTATACTGAAGATGGTTGTCAATATGGTCGATATGCAAATAATTGCTGTCAAAATCTAATTCCATTAAATTGAATTTACTTTCATGCTGTATAAACTGGAATTATTGTGTTTATGAATGGCATTTTGTAAGGAACATTTAATATGATTGACCAGGTGCAACACTTAAACATAACAATCACATGGTTTTGAAATTGAGATTGCAAATTTGCAGTAGGATGGAAGGCATTCTGAGAGCAGTATCAGTTTAGTTGACACTAAAGAACAACACGTTGCAGAAAAGTGGGTGAGAATAAGTGGAGATGCTAAAGAATAAGCAAGTATTCGGAGAAAGTTGAAACAAATGTATAAATCCGTTGGTTCAAAGCAAGCATCTACCCAGTCAAGTGAACATTTTGATTGCACTACAATTTCACTACATTCCGCTAATGTTGATCAAGCATATCTATATATTCGTTAAACTCAAATGACAGAATTTGAAAACTCATGGCCGACACTGTTTATGGGTCAATATCTAAAAAGGTTTGAAACCATGTGGTTTCTAAGAAGAACATCAGGGTTGCATACATATAAGTGTATGCAATTACTCTGATCGATTCAAGGGTGTTTAGTGAACATATACTGATATGTGAACTAAAACATGGATCTCGAAATAGGTAAAAACTAATCGATGCTAATGAAACAAGTACAAGTAGAAGTGGCTGAGCGGCACATTGATAACCAGATGACATGTTCAGTAATAGATTGAGCCGCTTTTTTGTATTTCATTCACTGGTCCATAGACGGACATATAAATGACTACACTGACATCTTTACGTGTTAAATAAGATAACAACTTAACAATGTGATGTGATGCCTACCGAGTTTTTGACATTGGTCATTTCAGGATATCATGAAACGCCAAAGCCAACCAATATATAGAAGGGTGTCATAATCAAGGACAGTGGAACGATCACGTCATAGCACAAACACGTTAATCGCGAGGATATATATTTGCCTATCTAGCTCCTGCATAACTCCGAAAGGGACAATACGACAATGTACTTCCGCTCGAATGTAAACAGACAGTCAAAGGAAGTGAAGCGTATACTTGCAACCTTTTGAAATAAATTTTAGAAAACAACGTGTACAATGAGTTGCTCTGTGTTCATGCTTGCACAGGCTGAGATTCAACTTTAAGGATTTTCGGCATCCGTAAAATGTCAGTGTTTAGAAAATTAATAAAACCTGTCCCTATCATTTAGTCATATGCCAGTTCATTCCTCCTCACAAACAAGTCTAAAGAGGAAATATCAAATCTTGTCACATGCTTGATGGTGGACCTGTTTTGTGGCCAGTAAAATGATTCTTTAGAATCACCGGGCCAATATATTTTTACAAAGAAACATTTGTTTCTCCAGAGCGACTACCCTGAACATCACATGCAACAGTATGTCATACCCAAAGCGTATACTAATAAATCATGGGTATGGAAAATACTATAAAACCCACCGAATGGGGATGGATCAAGTAAACGACCAATTAGTTCCAATCATGAGCGAAAGCAATGCTGCACCTGAAGAACTATTAAAAATCATCCATTGTAACAGATCTGTATGATGAAAATCCTCGTAATGCAGTTAAAGACTCCCCTGCAATGTTGTATGTGTCCATTGCCAAACCGAAAACTGTGAAAATCCAAACAATTCACAAGAAGTCTGTACTGAAGACGAGGAGGAAAACACCGACAGTTTAACACTCTGAGACAAATGCTATGGACAAAAGTGAGTGTGTATCAGGTGATAGTGGACAGCTGAATGTCATACATTGGAAATTGTACGTTGATTATCAAACTACTTAGCGATGTCAACAATTCGATCAGTGTTCAATTTCTCCAAATCTATGACGTTTGGCATAAACACAATCAGCTGTCAGTCAAACGCTATGGACATTTGGTCCATCATATTGTGGCAGTTGCTATTTTTGGACGCCAGGTTGGATTTCTGTGTTACATACTGAAATTACACTATGTCTGATGATCTTAAAGTGTTCTTTGACCCCCGAAACCTAGATAAAGACACCTAAATCACCCAAGTTGACTGGATAGTTTCATAGTTATGATCATAAATAGGTTTTCGCGGCCATCTTGGAGACTATCTTAAAAAACACTTTCCGGAGGTCCGATTTCGGTAAACTTTTGATATGTTATCAATTACATTGTACCCTTCCAGGACCATTCAACATACCTATTGTAGCAATTCTTGGAGGGTCAACGCGTATATTGACCTGACTAAAGGCCCAAAGCTTTGATAATTTTGTTGGTTACATCAGTTAGTGGTCTTCTTCAAAGTGTCTTGGGTTATTACTGACCACGCGCAAGAAGTTACATGTTTAATATAGACTTATATAGCAAATAACCGTTTAAACCTTAAAGTTTCGAATATTATACATATGATCTACAGTTTTTCAGGTTAACGTTTAAGGATCCTCAGGGATTTCTTGATTTATATACTTTCTAGTGTGCATAGTTTGTGGACCTTTCTGGTAACTTTCCTTGAATAAAAAAGATAGCGGATTTTTACAAAATGTCTCTCCTAAGAATGTTTTTTGCGTATTAATTTGATAAAATACCATAATTACTCTAAATTTTCGGACACAACCTTTTTTGGGCCAAAATAATTATTTTTCGTGATTCAAAATGTTTGTACATACGGGTTTTCGTCAATAAATTATGACTCTAAATTTTCAGAGAGTACATTTTTCAGCGATATTTTTCCAAATTTCTTCCCTATTGTCCCTTATCTGGTGTCACTTCCATCATGCTTTTTTTAAGACCGGATTAAGGTTATACAATCTAGCAGGTAAACACCTTAGGGCAATATAAATTGCGTAATAAGGTAAATAACCATGTATATGGGAAATAAACAATGGTTGCACCCATGAGAAATACATATGTAAGTGTTTATTACAATCCAATACGCCAAAAATGCACAGGAGGACAACATATTTCACAAAAAGTAAACAAAAAGAAAACAAAGCAAAATACATACGCATGCCCACATGCACACTTAAGATAACTGTGAAAAATGCTAAGCGCCCCAACACGTAATGCACCCCTATTGCAATACAGACAACTGACGGTGTTAGACAACGACTGACAAACAAACAAAAAATTCATAGTTTGCAGACTTTTATTTACGTGCATTAATTTCATACTAAAGTATCGGTTCATCAAAAGCTCATTTTGAACCCGTTGGTAAAAAAAAGATCATTGGAGTGACTTTCAGTACAAAAAGCACGATAAATAAAGTGCAAATATATGTAAAAGTAAATTTTTCTAAACGGGGTGGTAGTAAACAATTACGTGATCCCAATGGCCGTTATACATATTGCAAACCCGCATCCGATCGTCAATGAAATCATTTTATTTTTTCTCTAAATTTTCGGACACCCGTACTTTTTGAATATTTTTCGTATCTGAATTGTCCGAAAACTTTGAGTAATTACAGGTTATGTGGACCCAATGAACTGAACTGTTCTGTTGTGCTCTAATGATGATTTCGTTACCATTTTAGAAATCAGCCAATACTTCATTATAACAAATGTTTTGAGCATTTTTATTACGATTGAGCAGACAAGATTACTTCTAGAGATTTCATGTGGTTGCGCAGTATTCTTATTAGGAAAACTGTCTTACTTTCTGGTGGTCGCTTTTTATGTTCCAGAAAAAGTCGAGGCAAATAAAAGCCCCATGAAGATGATTTGATAAAATTGTGTAGAGGACCACCATAAAAGGGCCATAAAGTTTTAGAAGAACATATTTTTATAACGTTTTCACAGGTTTTCAATGTGAAAAAAGTCAGATAAAGGGAGACAACTAAAACTGAACTGATTTAAACAGTTCAGTTTTAGTTGTCTCCCTTTATCTGATAATTGTTTATAATTAACCCCATTTGTATCAAAATAAATATATTTTTAGTCGTGGTGACCTTGACCTTGGAATGATTGACGTAATTCTTTCGAACCAGACACCGTCCCATGATGGTGAACAAATGTGCCAAATGATTTTAAAATCTCACAATGAATGACATAGATATGGCCCGAACAAGCTCATTTATGGCCATTTTTGACCTTTGAACTCAATGTTCGACCTTGACCTTGGAGATATCGACGTAATTCTTTCGCACGACACACCGTCTAATGATGGTGAACAAATGTGCCAAATGATTTTAAAATCTGACAATGAACGACAAAGTTATGGCCCGGACAAGCTAATTTATAGCCACTTTTGACCTTTGAAATCAAATTGTGACCTTGACCTTGGAGATATCGACATAATTCTTTCGCGCGGCACACCGTCTAATGATGGTGAACAAATGTGCCAAATGATTTTAAAATCTCACAATAACGACTAAGTTATGGCCCGGACAAGCTTGTTCCGCCCGCCAGTCCGCCAGTCCGCCAGTCCGCCCGCCCGCCGACATTCGCCAATCTAATAACCAGTTTTTCCTTCGGAAAACCTGGTTAAAAAGGGCCATTTCGACCGCAGTGACATATTTATAACAAACAAAAGAGCGGCCCACCGTATAATAATACACGTCAAATATCAAATCTCTGGGCCTGGCTGTTTAAGAAGTGTCAGTTATTTTAAATAAAATAATGTTCGATGTGGTATTTTACATGTTATATAGATGTGAGAGTACCGTAAAGGTTTAGCGCGAAAGACGTTAATATTAGGTGCAAATCTATTGTTTGCCATTCGAGGTGTGTTTTACATGGTTATACTACCCTCTCGCTCTTAATGTTCATGTTTGTGTTAAATTACTATTCTACTTTATTTTACGGGTTTCTTTTTGCAATGATAAAAGGCGATATTTAGTGTGTTTTTTGCAGTCAAGTTTTTAGTTCATGTAAAATGTTAACACGAACCGATGACTTAGCTGGAGTAGATTGACGCAACGTTTACGGATGTTTCGAGACTCCCCAACTGAAATGTGCAATTGAGATTGATCTTCCTCGGACATGAAATACATACAAGTGGAAAAAGAATAGTTTTTTGCATTTATTTGTAGAAATCCCTGTCTAATTTATCTTTATTTGTATAGTTCTTTATAAAGAAACAACTTGTTAAGATTAAAGATGATAACAATGAAGATTTCATAGTAGAGGGCCACTGTATTATGTTACATTACACATACCAAAAATATTTGCTTTTCGGTTTCAGAGAATATTTGTATGTTTTCACTATACAATTACATTTATAATGGAGAAAAGTTAACCAATTTTGACTAGGTACATTACGTACACAAAACTTGGTAGAGAACACCAGGCAATGTTTCATGCAACAATACGATACCGGTTGGCCTTGTGGTTTCAGAGGAGGTTTTTTCTTGTTACCCCTAGTGCGGGGCATATTTTCACTCCATGGACATTGGTATCCACTATGTACATATATGGGAAACAAGTAACCCCAAAAGTGGGCCCATTTTTTACCCCGGGGACAAGATGTAAACAAACCTGGTGACGGACCATCATGCACTGCATCATGCCAGATACCAAACCTTTAGGCTTTGCGGTTTCACCTGCATATTTGTTTAAGTTTTCGCTGTAAACATCGAGGTCGATTCTCGCGTTTGAATGTTTAATAAAGTTTCTGCAAAATTGACGGTCGAAACCACATGAATTAATTATTTGAATACGTAGCGTACATTTAAACATTTTACGTGTGATGTTGGCGAGAAAGACATAGAAAAAAATTCGACATTTTAATTTGCAACCGTATAACATAACCGCAATTATATATTATATACTCTGCCGTACCATTTGGGTAAAAAGTACAAATACGCCAACAGCTAAAAATAGATATCACCGCGGTGACAAAATTGTTACCGCGGTGACAATTTGTCACTGCGGTTACAAGTTTGTCACTGCGGTGATATATTATGTGTGACTGCGGTAACAATATTGTCACAGCGGTGACAAATTATGGCTATTAGTATATATGTTTATGCCTGCTGTTACATTCATTTGTTTGGGTCAGTTTTCAACCAATCATTTTCCCCGTAACAAACCGACTCTTATATATCAAAAGCATGTAAACCTTTATATTGTTGTCGAGTGTGGTCTACAAATGTATAATTACTGATACATTGATCTTTAAAACAAAAAAGAAAATAATAAACAAATACTTTATAAGTAAAGTTGATATAGATTTATTCTGAGTAAACCAGCACCTTTTTTAAAGAGTTTTATAGAGAACGCCAGCTGTTTGTCACACTAATTGGTTTGTGTAAATAAATGGGTAGTGAATCGTACATTTTCTTTAAATTGCGCTTATTTGCATATCATCTGCCTTATCGCAATTAGATCATAGGGAATCCATTGTTAACGACTTGTGCTATTAATCCGTTATCGCTTGTTTAACGGTCCACTGCCTTCACGGTATACCCGGTTTTATGACACTTATCCGGCTGTAAAAACACGCACAGACGTTGAGACAACGGAAAATAATAAGGTTTCTGAAATTGTCACCTGGATTATTTTTTTTATGAATTGATCATTATATAAACATAAATTGACAATTCATAAGTTACAACGAATAAAGCTTCAATTAAAATATTCGCCGATTTGCCATTTTATAAGACGTTATTTCATTGGTCAGTTTGGTTTAGCTTTTATCAAGCTCTTAGGGTCAGACAAAATATCACCGCAGTTACAAATATATCACCGCTCCGATAAAATAATTACCGCAGTGACAAAATTGTCACCGCGGTAACAATTTTGTCACCGCGGTGATATCTATTTTTAGCTGTTGGCGTACATGTACTTTTGACACAAAGGGTACGTCATACTTTACGACAAATCAATAAAAACAGAATAAACGTACAGTCGAAATCATTCGTGTATGAGTGAAATATATATAAATATATTCGGTCGTGCAATACAATAAAACACCATATCTGTTATAGTCGGAAGCACAAGGGTATAATATACTTAATTTGTGCACTGTTTTAACGATTTCTTTATATGTCTTCTTCATATGTCTATATGTATCGACAATCGATCGAATTCATAATCATAAGCATTATTTAACAAACATGTTTAATCTTCAATCGTCCACGGCATGTAGATTGCTTAATCTTGAATAAATCACGATGTTGTTACATCATCACTACATGAAATAAAATGTTGACAATAAATATGTCATAATCCACGAAGATTGGTTCCAAACATTTATCTAGTATATTTTATCTACCTAATTTCACTTTCCTAAATTAGTTGAACAGCTGAAGTTTATCATCCCTAATAAATAAGATATCTAACAAATCTGTTACATTTAGATGTTTAAAAAACACAAAAAATCACAAACTTACCATTGTGGAAAGATTCGCTTTGTCCAACTGACTAAATGTATTTTGTTACAATAATTGGAATCTTTTCCAATTCCACAATGTTAAAATTGTTGTTGCATCCTGTTTTATACGGGACGATTCTTTAGGTAGATCAACCCTTTCGAACTAATATAACATGTGGAATTGAACCCCATTGGGCAGTGGCAATAACCATATTACATGGAACCCATGCATTGGATATTGTAACTTGACTGACATCTATCGTTAACAATGGGAGGTCCCCAGGTTTAGTTATCGAATGTAAAATAACTTCCTTGAAGCTGCAAGTCATTGCCAGTAGAGAATGTTATCATGCATTTATCTGAACACACGAGATAAAATTTAAATATTTAGTGGTTCTTGAAAGAAGTCACAGATTCAGTAAATAATGTCTGCTAAAATACATGTGAAGTTTTGTATTTGTCGACACATTGTTTATCTATGTATTTATATACATTCGTCTAATAGGTATGGCTATCAAATAGTCTACACGCATATGTTAATTGATTCAAATATAGAATACTACACATTTAAAAATGGTAAAAAGAGTGCAACTTGAAGTGTTCCAGAAACCTTTTTTCAATCCTAATGCAAAATATGGCGCTTGCCATATAAGAAGCAGTATTATTTATAATATAATTTCGTATAATTTCCTTTATATATTAACATACATTTCTATATTTTCAATTTACATCAGGACGTCAATATTTAGTACGTAAGGAACACATGATTCGTGTAATAAGAACGTCTTATGTATTAAAACTCGGACGAGACATAATTAGTGCAAATGATCGAACCAAGTTTCATGATTGGACAATAAATGTGGCCTCAAATGTTCCCACATCGTAAATGTTGACGATTCGCGACGCACGATCAATGACGGACAAAAGGCGATCACAAAGCTCACAATGAGAACGTTGTGCACAGGAGAGCTAAAAAGGATACAGCATTCGGGTTTAAATAATGCAAGCATCGCACACACAGTTGTAATGATTGCAATCGTTTGCCATTATTCTAATCATACAATTATTTGTTCCCATATATGGTTTGTATACATAGTATTAATATGCACGATACTTCGGTTCAATACCAGCAGCAGAATAATAAGAAGTATAAAACATATACACGATGTTGCAACAGAAAAAGTAGTTTTAGATGACTGCTAGCTTTTGATATAAACTTTGAAAGACTATATCACATAGCGTAACGAAGGAGCATTTATTTTATAGTTTCAACATCTTAGCTGAAAATTTTTGACTGCCTAACAGAAAACATAGTAACAATATAACAAAAACTAGTAATGTTATATATAAATTTACTATATTTGTTAAAATATAACGATGCAATGGCGAAAATTTGACCATTTCTAATTTACTTATTAGGCACTGACAATGCAATAAATAACGCTCTTTAAAAAAAGCAAACCATGTGGTTCCGCTTATAATAACGTATACATGAAACAAACATATAACTATACGACATAAAGTTACTTTTGTAAAATGATTGAGGTTATATCTTAATAAAACATAATACATATTTGGTGAAATTAAGCAATGATAAAAAACAAGCCAAATGCACTTCACATATCACATGAAAGCGTGACAAGGGGGCCTAATGTCCATAAACGCCCTTTGTTACTAATAATTACTCACACGGTCTAAAACTAGCTAAATGCTCAGTGTACCAACATGTATTGACGTCAACGTCGTAATCGTCTTGTAAAAAATAGTTATAAGGATCTGTATCAAAGAACAGTTCATACAAAGATCTATAAATATTATGTGTATTGATAGATCTTTGGCTTATACAAAATAAAATAAATCACACTAACACCTGACACCAAAATGCATTCAATAATTATGAATCATATCAATTTAATTTCGAAACCCCTAAACAAAGGAATAACATGTTTCTTTTTCAAATTAGTGTACAACATTTAACTTTGTAAAGACAAAAACATGCCATAAATGCACATTTGATGTATAAGTCCCATATTTATATAATAATGCATCCTTATCGGCCGTTGTTAAGGCTTGAGTAGGGAAATATAATCAGACATTGCGCTAACTGCAGATTCTTCTTTATTCGTTTGTACTTACTTGGTTAACAACACTTACTAAAACTTGGTTGTTATGCAAGTTAAGTTATATACAAAACTGTTATGTAAAACGGGCAATCCCCTACAGAGCAATATAGCATGTAATTAATAAATTTCAATAGTTATTTTTAAGTGTTTTCACGATAATAAGTTAATGTTAACTACCTCAATTATTGCGACTAACATACAATAATAACATAAAGCACTTCAAATTCACATTAGACATTATAATGAATACCAAAAGTGTGTTTCTATAGACGGTCTTATAGCATAGCAACCGTAGATGTGTGCTCATAGAGTTAGTTTCGAGTGATATTGCTACGATAAATCACAACAAACAAAAGCATTAGAGAACAATCCATTTGAAACCTTATTCAAATATTTGTGAGAACAAAAACATGGAATATAGTATAGAGTCGTGGTGACAATTACTTTTACCCGTTATGAGATGTACTTACCTGGCTGACAATTTAAATATTTGAAAGTGCACATGCTTGACAATATTGTACAGAATAAAATTCGAACGGTGAATCAACTTAAAATCTACTTTTTTCATTGTACATATTGGATCGCAATATGTCTGCTTAAACTATTTCATAAAATTATAGTTAGTTCAGCCACTTTGCTTTTTAAATCGGTGATGTCATTTCGTATACAAATATTAAATCTTTCCTGGATTTGTCACAACGTTTATAAAAATGTTTTCTCTTTAAGTCTGACATTAGTTGTTCACATAATGATTTTATGTATTAATTATATCATTTTAACGACTAAATACAAAAAGGTGAAAGTCGGAAGCAAAAGTACACCTTTTTTACGATAAGCAAACCTGTACCTCATTTTTTACGATCCATATAATTGCATTTATCAATCAGATAAAACAGTGTGCTTTTAATGCCTTCAAATATGTTTATGTTCACCTTCTTCAATGAATATTTTTATCGGGGACTTAAACAAGTTTTAAGCCTTAAAAACCTCGGCTTATCTAACTTAATCCTAGTTAAACTCCATGTTTAATCTGCATTGCTTTAATTTGCCGGATATTGATATATGGACAAAAAATAAAGTTTGCGGACTGTTAATAGTGGGATATTGTACTCAAGAAAATTGAAATGATATCAAACATTCTGATATTGATCTAGTCAAATAAATCTACGTAATTAGTTTCTATCTCTTTTTGACGCAATATAAATGCTATAAAAGCCAGCGTTTGAGCCGGGCATGATTTAAACTTGCTACTTGTTTTATCAGCTTCCGGATCTCACACTGAAACTTAATTCCTGGTAACCATAATCTTTTCTTAAAAAGGTACTGAGCAACTCTAGAAATTTGCTAGATTTTTTTTCGTCATTGGTCCTTTATCACAAGGGGAAATTTATCAAACAGGAAATTATGGGATTACACATTATGACACGTATAACTTGAATCACTTACTTGTCAAAGTTATGATATGCACATATATATAATTAATGCTCATTTTCATATGTGAGGGCTATAAACTTGTCTAGGCTTTATTGATTAATAAATGTTGTTGTTGTTGTATTATTGCATATAAAATTAATTTTCATATGTGAGGGCTATGAACTCGTTTTAGCTTTATTGATGAATTAATGTTGTTGTATATATCTCATAAAATACACAAAAATGAATTGTATTATAATATGATGAAACTGTGCATAACGTGATTTACTTAAATGTTTAAAGTAATTTATTTAATTAAAATAGTCCACGTTTATAAGATTCTTAACATTGTTACTTAAGACACACCCATATTTAACATTCGTATTCACTAATGTGTATTTCTCCAAATAATTGTGAAAATTCTTCGAATCGTATGTCTTGTAAGTAATTAGTAAATATAAGATGTGCAGTTAAAATGCCAGATGCACTTATGTATTTCCTTCATAACTAACCATGTTAACCAGTTCATAACACTATCGTCCAATTTCTATCTTCTACCATTACTTATAAACTTATAAATTGTATAATGCATATACAATGTAGGCTATGCGCTTGTGTAAGCTTTACTGCTGATTAAATCTTAAAACGATGACAAACCGTTCGAGACATTGTGTTCAAAACTTCTTTCGTTTTTATCAAAATACATGTATAATCATGACGTCTTTAAAAAAAAACTTTGTCATACTGAAGTAGCTTTCCGAATTGGAAATAAAGTACACGTTCGGGAACATTTTTAGCCATATGAAATAAATTTAAAAACATACATCAGAACAGGCAGGTAAGGTTATTTAGGTAGAAAGAACATTATTACTTGAAGCAGTATTTTTCTTTTTTACTGATTATTATAAAGGATTAATTTACACTGTATGTATCTTTTTTGAAAATTTCTTTGAGTTTTTTTGAAAGGGTCATATTTACTCTTTTCATTTTTTAATGGAAGCTGAATTTAAAGTAGATGCAATTTATTGGTAAATAAGTATCATTTTTGTTCTTTAAAAACAGCATAATGTCATTCAGTGAAAACATTATCAAACACTAAAGTAATAGGTATTTTTATTTAATATTTACGTCAATACAGAAGCGAATGGAGTACAAAATATGGACATTTCAACATATCTACATATATATATTTCAACATATATATATTCCGTTTCCTGACAATTGATTATATCAGTTTGTTGCCATGAAGGGAGATTTTCAAAACATTTTTGTTTATTGTTTTTTCATTGACAAAATAGCATAAAGTTGAGCATGAGTTGAGTACTGTTAATATTGACGAATGCGTGTCAATTGCATTGCCCTGAAAAACTTTTTAATATAAAAATGGATGTTCAGATTTACTTTTAAGTTAGATCTTTTAATTTTATTATATAAATATTTACAACTTATAAAACAAATATTACAACGAACAGTCTATACTCTTGATATCACTCATAGCACCAACTTGCATTTAACTGTCGGACAATACATTTGACTTGCTATCGGGAGAATTGTTTGACAGCTACTATAAAATATCCATGACGTCACATTTTTGCAGTTAGAAGCACAAACCTTCAACATCAGCTGTGATCCATCATTTTAATTAAATAATATTAATGTTTGTGATACTGTCAAGTAACAATATTACAGAATAAAATGTTGTCGTGTTAACTGTATGCACTAATAATTAAAAATATTTACATGATCGTGAATGCGCAAACTGGGGAAGGGGAAGATCTTTTAAATATAACGCTATGATTTGCAGATGCATCTTCTTACCATTTATTTGAAAAATATGTAGTTATGTTGCAGTATTGCCTGTTGCAACAATATAACCTTGTACAAAATATAACTGCGTATTAGTAAACAAAGCAGGGGGATTAATCAAGGCTTTCAAGTCGTGCTTGCCGAAACCTTTTCTGAGCTGTAATTTTACAATTTATTACGGTAATAATAAAAAGGTCATATTTCAATATATGAACAAGGTATTTTTCAAACAAAATATGTATACCCTAGTTCAAAGGTTAATTTTATAATTTAGAGATAAATCATACGCATAATAAAGCTTGGTCGCACTGGAGTCTCGTTATTTATCAGGAAGAAAAAAAGCAACTACAGCTGATAACATTGGTTGGGATGCAACACATGTGTATATAGCTCAAAGGTCAATGGCACATGTATACTTTCAAACTGTAATTTTGCTTAAATACTTGACTAGTATTGCCACACGCACATCTGTGTTCCTGGTTTTAATGTGAATTTTAAACCTTGATGTCAAAGATAAAAAAATTGGTTTGAGCAATTTGAAATATACTTTATTTGATAAAAGATTACCAAATCATGTAGCTTATTTGGTGTTTTAATCTGCCCTTTGTTTCAGTCAAGTTCAATGACATAAATGTATATGTGACACCTGTTGTAAGATCTGGTGCAATCACTCAAAGTAATTGCCAAACTGGATACTGATTATTTAACTAGAACTTGTACAGACAGGCATAGCCACAATTAACAAAATAAAACACTTACTTGTTCCAAATATCATACATTTTACTAAAATATCTCACACGTTTCTCCGTGGTATTATGAATGCACTTATTCAAGCACTGAAATAGAGATTTAGAAACATCTTTATTAAAATATACTCCTTTAGATGGTTCAATAAATGTCTTCATTAAAGGCATGTCCATCGTAGAGTGACTGTTTTATTTGATTACAGGATCGCTAATATGAAACTTGTGACGAAGTTCCTATCAACCAGGGCAAGAAAATCACACACAGATATATGGCTTGCATTTGATTTCAAATATAAAAAACACATTACCACTCAACATTGTACCACTTGACAATATTTATTTTGGTTTAAGGTGACTTGATGAAGCTAGAAATTGCATGTTTTGGAACGCACTTAAAACGAAAAAAAACGGGATTTACCTTTTAACTTGAAAATAGAAAATCTAAATCTTAAATTTGAGGACCTAGTACGCAATTTAAAAGATTACATTTACTTTGTTTAAAAGCTAAAATAAGGTAACAAATCTTAAATGACAAATAAAATAGAATCATTAAACTAATTCAGAAGCATATGATAAATTCAAAGCATTTACTGAGCTTTTACACTTAAAGGACTAAAGTTTGTAATGGAAACGCGTTGTTTCTTTGATATTTTGTAATATATCATCGTGCATATATTTTATTATAGTATTAACATAAGTATATGTATTTCATATGTTTATCCATTTTTGTTCATATTTCGAAGACATTTCTTTATACATGGTTTCTGAAGACCAAGCGCAAGTAACGTGATAAGAGCAAACAAGCAATTACAATTAAATAAAGGAAATGAAACCCAATAAACATGATCAAAAAAGAAAGGATTACTAAATTAAGACACTCTTTGAATTAAAGAATTGTTAATATGCGTAAAAGAATAAGAACGTGGCTATTTTTTAAAGAGTATTTTACCAATATATTCAGCAGAGACATTGAATAATGATAACATTATCTTTGCCTAATAAAGGCAAAGGCACAAGGCTAATTCATGGGTTTAAAGTCTTATTATGATTTTAGACTCATCTTCAACTGCTTTTGAGATTTAACCCACGCCCCCGATGAATTTGATATAAGTCGTCCATTCACATTTGGCGCTGTATGCAGCCACGGCACATAGGCTTATTCCCTCACAGGTACCTATTTTTTACTCTTGGGTGGAGAGGAGCACGCGTGGGATTTTTTTTCGCTCAAGAAAATTCCGTTGTATAAACGGGAATCGAACGAAGGACCTTTTAATTCCTAGACCAGCATCCTACCACTAGACCATGGTCCGACGGTCATTAAATCCATATGGGCCTTTAAACCTTTTTAAAAGCCAGAAATTTCAATCAAATACGCCATATTATTTCAGTTTGGGTATTGGTGATATTGGCATAGGGTTTGCAGAAAAAAACGCCTTTGAATGCACTTCGATTTGTTGTAGGTCACACCACACGTTTTTCGTGAAGGAGTAGCGGTTATTTTCACCCGGTAAGCCTCTTTATATTTAGATTTCTTTTAAAAGAGTACGCCCCTTCGGCTCTACATTGTTTGCGCTTCCCTCAGTGTTTTGTTTCAATATAGTAGGGGTCGGGATAAAAAAGTTGTTGAAGGAAAACCGTCCACAAATATGTTGTCTACTTCGTGACTTTCGAGAAATTGGATGTACAAATATAATTTTCTTTTACAATACACAGTATTGACACACATGTACAGTAAAATACAACTAGATCACGAGTATTTCATTCTCCAGACGCCTTTCAGCTCTGTTAACTTATTTATTGCCAAAACAATTGGTTTAAACCCCCTTTTTGGAACTAACTTCCAAATGTCAAACAGCTCTTTCATATGTTTAAGGTTTTGCCTTCTATTCTTAAGTTATGTTAATATTATTAATATGCCAATACATAACGGTTTTTATCCGACCCAAATGATTTTTCATCGTGTAAGTGCTGAACATGTATGTAGAGACATCGTGGGAAGAAATGACGTAACGCAGGTAATGGTTTACTTAAATAATAAAAAAGCGTGAGAAACCAGCATTAAAACGTGTAAATAAATAGCAATCATAGCAATTATATGTCATACTTTTCTACTAAGACTTTATAAAATAAAAATATAAACGTCAGATGTACATGTTTTTGTTTGGTTCTTGTATTTATGTTTGCTGTTTTAGTCCGACTCTGTTGAAGGATTGTTTCTGGCATATTCTACATTTCAACTCGTGTGGTTCATGAAGTGGATGTGTTATCTCAGACCACCGCAGATTGTAAATTGCTTATTACATGTACTGCAACAAAAGATGCACTTGTTATCGCCCTTAAAACTACATCATCTGAAAAGACAGTAAAACACTATTTAAACAAAAGTTCATATCCGAATGAGGTCGACACGTCATTAGATCCATACAATTAATTAAAATATTACTGAAAAGGGCTGATAAACATTCTACTGTCTCGGACATTACTCCTATCTCGGACATCAGCCACCCCACAACCCATCCTCTTGAAAATAGGTGAATTGATTTAGTTGGTCGGCAGGTTTTTCGTACAGCATTATTATTATTCTACAGTAAGTAACGTGATTAAGAAAACACTTATATTGCAACATGTAACGTGCTATGAAACTGTAACATTGTTGTATACATATAATCTTTTTAGTCAATAAATTTGTTATCAGAGATTAAATGACGTCGGGAAAATGCAATAATCGTGCTTTTAAGCTCCCGTATTCGCATGCCGCCCCCCCCCCCCCCCCCCCTGAAATAGGATTACTTCTATAAACAACGGTCAGCTTTAATGCCTGTCTGTCTGCCTTTCTGCCAGACCGCACAGACCCCCCCCCCCACACACACACACGCGCACGCACGCCATTCCGCCAACCAGAATTGACACTCAAAATTATATATGACATAAAGTTTGACAAGAGGTCAATAAAATGCATTCGAGCTATCATAAGGTTCTTCCCCTGTGTCTGTTAAGCTTAATTTTAACTTGATTTATAAAATAAACATGGTACATAATCTGTACTGCTTGGATGTCTTCACTTATCTTTTTTATATCTTTTTAATGCTCAATAGAAGTTGTTTAAAAAAAGCATGCATATACATGTATTATTGTAGGAATCATTTCAACAATAGTCTTTCATTTTTGTTTGTTCTTTGCAAAGTATCACCAATGTATTATTAAAACCGTCTGTATTCATGTCCGACATAACAGTCAAAAACTGACATGGGAACACATTTCCAGCCGTTATAACTGTATTTTAAATCATTAAGCTGACCGCAAAATTGCACTAAAGGTATCATATACCGATGCAGTGTTTAAAAAAAACACACTCGTTTTCACATGTATTTAAAACTGAATACGGCGTTAACCAATTCAGGGATAGATCCACTACCAATCGATAAAGTTATTTGTAAAATACATGCTAAATAGACCAATAACACTTTTAATACACATGTATTGTTGAAAACTGTCGTTCGAGTGTATATGTGATTGATGTTAGCCACAGGTGGTTAGCGTGTGGCTATAATATTAATTAGTGAAAACATCATTTTGAATGATAAATAATCAAATTATAACGAAAAAGCGATGCACCCCGTTTACGGGACGGGTGCTTTTGAGTTGAACACCTTGTTATATATATATATATATATATATATATATATATATATATATATATATATATATATATATATATATATGATAGTGAAAATTATTTTCTTCAGAAAAGTTGCTTTTTCGTTATAATTTGATTATTTATCATTCAAAATGATGTTTTCACTAATAACTATCATAGCCATACGCTAACCGACTGTGATGTTAACTGTCAATTTATATCCTATAAATGATGAGCACCATGTCCAATAATAGTTTCTTGATAACATAGGTGCGGCTGGATTTATAACATGCTTCATGTTAGCACAAACCTGTCAACTTAATTTTTAATAAGACGGAACTCATAAACAAGCGACATGCTGGTTGTAAAATTGATGCTAACAGAAAACGCATAGTCAATAACTCAGAGCACGTGCTTTCTAAAATGAAACAGTCGGGTTTTAATACCGCGAAGCTCGTTACACGAGTACCGTATTTTTCCGTCGTGCGTTCGGTTCTTTACGGAACGACACACCTCCAGAATGCACACATCGTTTACATGATTTACAATTCAAATAAAATTATTTACACGATTCTTTCATATTATTTATTCCTAACTCATGATTTCTTATGGTATAAAATCCGCCAATATACAATGAAAACCTCCGAATATTTTTCGATGTGTGCATCACTTTTGTAAACAACGTGTGTCAAGGTCATCGTGATATCGGAAAGTTTGCCACGCCACACCAGTGCATTCGATACAGAAAGATGGCAGAATTTCAACCGTTCGAACATTTTGGAACCGATGCTATTCATGTTGGTCAGGAACCAGAGAAATGGAAGTCCATGGCGGTAGTGCCCCCTATATCGATGGCGACCACGTTCAAACAGCATGGACCAGGTGAACACGCTGTAAGCTGTCTTTTTGCCAATTTTGGGGCTTTTTTGTTAATTGGAACATGTTGCAGTACGTCATGTGTTATGATGCAATATCGCACTTTTTGTTTAATGTACTATTTATTCATCATATATGATATCGAGCTGACTGTCTCCGATGTCATTATCAATATCATATGATTTTGTACTACAATATTTCATAATAAGGTAGTCGTCGGCGTATCTGTGGACCAGAGAGATATTTCTTATATCTACCATATAAGTCCAATATGAATGTACTTCTTAAATTTTTGAAGTACTCGGGTATAATACCATGTTTCCCCAAGTTCTTTTAGCTTGTACCTGAGCCGACATTGGCCAATCAAACCATAATTAAGTTGTACTATTCGCTTCAAATTAGAAAGAGATAATTAAGATAATCAGCGCTAATAAGAAGATTCAGGTATCTAGTGTAGTTCTTAGGGGCAAAGTTTGTACCCAGGCCTTCTTCTGGAGTAGCTACGGGTCCGTTTAACGGACATATAACCAACCAAGATGTTTAGAAAAAAATCCCAATTAAAAAAATAAATTTTTGTTTTTTATGCCCCCTTTCGAAGAAAAGGGGGTACAGGGCTTAACACTAAGGCACGTCCGAACGGCATTCACTGCCTGTACCTAGGTCCGGGCTAGCCAATGTCCCAGGAACATGCCCGACTGGTCGTGTGTATTTTGGGAGGGATTATGTGTTCTATATCAATAAACTGCATTTTAAATAAGCTTTTCAAAGATGCAACACTCTTAATACAGTACGATCAGATGACAATTAAATCCCAGAGTGAAGTTGGAGACAACAAACGGATCGTATCTCAAAATAGATTTGGAACCCCTTGATTGCAATCAAAAAGAGGCCGATAATTCAGAAAATCCCCGGCAGTTTTCCTGGTAAAACACGTCAGTACCTATTTTTAAACGGAATTCCGCTAGATACGGTTTTTGATTGGTTTCCTCGTAGTAAAGTGTTTTCTCGATAAAAATACGTTATAATCTAAAAGCCGGGATTGCCCATGATCTTCCAGGATGGATGAAGGCAACTCGACATTAACACAAAGTTACTATAAAATTATTAGTTATTTATCAATTTTATATAATTGTAATTTGTTTGATCAATTAGAAGTGTTTTGACAATCTTTTTTATGCAATTCAATTAGCAAAACTAATATTAATGGTCGATCCCAGCTTTTAGTTGAGAGTTAACCCTGTACAATTGTAACGACTACCGAAACACGTTATTTTGCGAAACCTAAGATTCACTTACCATTTGTTGTCATACGGTAACCGCGGCAATCTATGTAAAAAAAGTTTGGCTTTACGTGTGGGGATGGGGGTTCCTCAGATAAGAAAAGAAAAGGGAAGGAGGAAAGTAAGAGAAAGTATGAGGAAAAAAAAAGGAAATTTCTCCTGAAATGGCGTGAAGATTACAAATAGATGTCTTAAGTAGATGAATATTGAATTCATTAGCATTAGTAAGGCAAACTAATAAGAATTATTGAATCATAATTGCGCATCTCTACGCACAAGAAAATACAAGTTGAATGATAAATATAAAGGTTTTGATATACTTGGGTCAGGGCACATGAAAGATTTGTCAGGGCTAGTAGGTTGTGTATTTACAAGCCCGAATAGGCTAGTTGAAAAAAAAGTTAGTGTTAAGCCCTGGGGTATATAGTTTTCGCACTGTCCATCTTAGGGCTCGCGCTGTCGTTCGCCATTTGAGCCATTTGCGAAAATGTTGAGAAATTGGCCCAAGAAAATTCTGATTTTCGAAAATGCTAAAATCTCGCAAATCTTCATTGAAATTATCCACCATTTAAATCCAGACTGGTTTTCTATAGTTTTCTCTTTGTTTCATTAAAAGTGTTTGCAAATTGAACAATAAACGAAAACCGGTCTGCACCAGAACATGAGACATCAAGCCCTTATTGTTATTGAAGCGCACGTGGTAGCTGGCCAATCAACATTGAGTTCGCTCTCACATAACATTGGGTCAATCATGTGTGGACCCTTGGAATACACAGTTGATATTGTCGTTTGCCAACAATTTATCGGCCAATGGCAAACGTCGTATTTAAAGATAAACAAATGACAAGAGCAACAATAAAAAATTTCTCAGCTGATCACTTTAGACCTGCCTATCGACTATCGATCTGAATTAAAGTATGATTATTAAATAATTAGTTCCATGTTGATGATGTTACACCTTTCTGACGATTATCGACGTTATCGTTTGAAATAAAAGGTGATAATTAAGTTGTTTTACTCACAAGCTATGCTATTGTAAAGAAAATTGTCAACCAAATGGTATATTTATAACGTATTTGCTAGGCTACCAATTTTCATTTTCTGCAATCAAACGATATGCAAATTTTATTTCAAGTGCAGAACGCGTACAATTTTTCGAACTGTCGTTTTCGATAAATTATTTATCGCTGATTTAAATTTATTTTTGGAGTTCTTTATAGAAGAAATAGAATGCCGAATACACATGCGGTAATACAGACGATGTGGTTTATATTATTTTGAATTGTATTCACTTGAAATTGCAATTGGGAAGACTATAACAAAGAACAATTTGTAAGTCTCTGGGTGGGGTGGGGGGCTTTGCCCTTTATTCCAGTTGGGTTCCTGGTTCTAAGACACCCGGGCTAATTTTCAGGATTTCAAATTTGGGACAACTTACTCCACTGTTAAGTGTACATGTACAAATTAACTTATGTTTGTACTTTGAAAAGTACCATAATAATTATTTCTATGTTGAAAACTGCATGTTATATTATATGTGATATGCCCTTGTTGTCATAAAAAGAAATATGAACAAGTTGATAGTATATATTATTATTTCAAAACCACTTTTCACGCGCCGAAAAAAACGAAATCTGGTTGGCTCATAGAAATTTTGGGCCAGCGCTAGCCCTGCGTCTGTAAGTCTGTCTGTCAGTTTGTCTGTCTCACTTTTCGTGTCCGCTCTCTAATTCAAATAGTTTTCATCGGATCTTTACCAAACTTGGTCAGAAGTTGTATCTAGACAATATGTAGGTCAAGTTCAAATATGGGTCATGCAGGGTCAAAAACTAGGTCACTTAGTGCATTTCAAGGATTTAGCATGGTGTCCGCTCTCTAATTGAAGTAGTTTTCATCTGATCTTTACCAAACTTGGTCAGAAGTTGTATCAAGACAATATCTAGGTCAAGTTCGAATATGGGTCATGCCGGGTCAAAAACTAGGTCAAGGGGTCACTTAGTGCATTAAAAGGTTTTAGCATGGTGTCCGCTCTCTAGTTTATGTGGCTATCTGAATTATTTTGATATTCTAAGACATTTTTATGTCCCCGAAGGAGGGCATATAGTGATCGGACTGTCCGTTCGTCCGTCCGTCCGTCTGTCTGTCTGTCACACTTTGTGTTTAGATTTCGAAAAATGCTCATAACTTCTATGTCGCTTCAGATAGCAATTTCATATTTGGCATGCATGTGTATATGGACAAGGCCTTTCCATACGCACACAAATTTTGACCCCTGTGACCTTGACCTTGAACTTAGGGTCCGCGTTTAGGTTCCAAATCTGCGTTAAGGTTTCGAAAAAAACTCATAACTTCTACCAAGCGTTTATTGGGGGCATAAGTCATCCTATGGTGACAGCTCTTATTTTTTTTAGAAAGAATGTGTCTTATGATTATTTTGTATCTCAGTATTATTTCAATTACATCTATTAAAATTTCCCAATTCCAAAATTGCACTTTTCCAGAAACGACCCCATGGAAAAGGCCTGGTCCCTAAATATTTTTAGCTCGGCTGTTTTCTGTGAAAACCCGAGGTATTGTCTTATCCAGTTTGCTGTCCGGCGTCTGCCATCCGCCGTCCGCATGTTTAAACCTTATCAATGGCTCTAAAATCAAAGTGCTTCCACATACAACTTTGAAACTTCATATGTAGAGGCACTTTCATGAGTTCTACACGCCACAATCATTTTTGGGACACTAGGTCAAAGGTCAAGGTCACTTCTGACAAGCTTACATTTATTAAAAACTGCACCCACAGCCGAGTGGTGGCACCCGTTATGCGGTGCTCTTGTTGAATGTACCATTGATGATGTTGATCACAAGCAATGACAAGGCCAACTGGAAGGATGAGGACAAAAGTCTGACATTTAATTGCAATAGCACAATATTGGAACATTTGATTTTTAAGTTATAGAAATTAATGGCCCAATATTTGTCAGTCCTGTGGTTGGGGATTGATAAACTTCTCTAGAGCAACTGACATGCGTTTATTTGCTTAAAGGGGTAATTCCCTTTTATTTAAACTGAAAGCCGTAAGTCTTATTCGGTTAAGGAAATAATGCCCAGCATTTATAATTAAGAATTTATGGCTGTTAAGAGTTTCTATGGTCAAAAGCTTATTTTTTTATATACCATTTTCCAAAAATAACATCAAGGTTCACTATAATTTTTTGGTTTCAATTGATTTAGTGTGCTATGATAAAAAATTCCACTTGTTTGCTCGTATTGACAAGTGAAATTTCTGAAGGACAACTGAATTTCCCAAATGCTTTCATCCTAGGGGAAGAGCTAACAAATCGGATGTTAAAACCCGTATTTTTCGGACTAGTAAGACTGTTTTTATTATTTAAATATCTTTTCTAAAAGATATCTGTTGCAAAAGTAGAACTCAAATGAACCCAAAGTTGGCATTGTAAATTTCATACAGCAGGTGTGTCTTATAATGCGAGACTGTGTCCTGAGTAAATATTGTATATGTTTTTAGTGTTAACTTTGATATGGATAAGTCAACACTGCATCTACTGTAATTATAATTTTGTCAGATCATTATCTAACCCAGAAGGTTTAGTTTTTAAATAGTCTAAAATTCCTCTGCGTTTTACGTCATATTATAGACGTCATAACGGTCATTGATAAAAACATTATTTGTACAACATTTGTGGACAACATCACAATCGAGAATTGTACATCTACGCATTCGTCATCGTATGTATGTATTTTGAATGACTCATGACTCGCGATTATTGAACCCTTGACTAAATGATAGTTATGAAAGGTTATGTATTTCATGTAACTTGTATAACAATTTTAACATTGACACATTACATTGATAATACACTTTAAAATTGATTTAATCGTTATATACCATTGTTTTTTTTAAGACTATTTTAATTTTATCATCTGATAAGACCGTTCCATAATCGATAAATTGACCGCCGCCATATTGTCAGTCACGTGACTGTCCGCCATTACACTGCTGCTAACTTGTGTGAGTCTGCGATTCCAAAAGCCAAAGACGTAGAGAATACCCGCTTCACCGTTGTCGGATAAATAAATTACTTAATGAATTTATGTGAGGCGATTATCACATTTTTGTTGTTTAAATGATTGTTTGAAGTTGAGATTGATTGTTACAAATAAAATGTTTAAAATGCTTTGGTGTATTTGTTTTTGTTTATCTGTAATTAAGTGGTAATCATCGGCGAAAATCTGCTGGTTCAGTCGCTCATACTATGTCTTTGATTAGACTTGTTACTTTTAACGTTTCACAAACAATTCACGCATGTATTGTTGTGTTGATTTTTATAGCCGCAACATCAAGCAGATTATATTTTAATTAATACTTATAAAAGATTCTCGCGCAATTAATTACCGCTAATTGTTTGTAATTGATCTCATTTGGTAAAAATCTACATTCCAAAATCATTACATATTATATTAAGTATGATATTATTGGTACGCCTTCCATTATTTGTCTTGTTCTAACTGATATCAGAGATAAAAAATTGTGGTTTGGATTTATATTAATTTTTTTAGATGGAATTTTGTCACGTTAAAAAACGAGCTTTTTATCATGAGAGAGTGATATTGATCTTGACGACCTTTTATGTGATTATTCGGAAGATAAAGAGAATGCGATCTATGTGATATATCTATATTTTCATCTTTGAATCATTTAACAGCTATAAAGCTAAACATACTAAAAATTGTATTTTATAGGTCTTTGAAGTAACGCAAAACATATGGATAACGACACCAAATGTTTAGTTAATTAATCCACACAAAAAAACTCCGATAAAAAACACCTAAATAATATTTCAAAAATATACTATTAAGCGCCAAACGAATTTATTAATACATTTATTTGCAACTTTAAAAACGCGGCATAAGCGTCAAATTAAAGATTATCTGAAGACTGAAAGGCCGACAATTTGACACAATAAAGAGCTCTATGCATAAGCCGTCATATTTTTTTTGCAGAAAAGCGTCAATAAATTACAATAGTAATACATCTAATTATAAAAATATAATTATCAATGGCATGAGGACGCTAGTGTGATAAATAAATGAGTGTTAGAAAGTGTAAGGAGTGCTTTGAAAATAAACATACTACAAAGCCATATTAAAAGCAAAGGACATGACAGTACATGTTGTATTTACATGTAGTTTTAATTTGATGGGTTTTGTACAAAGAATGACGCTATTGAGGAATATTAACATACAACTGAAAAAATACAACTTCATATGATGCAAATTGAACTGTGTACTCATGTATATTGAAAACTCGTTACTAGTGAGTATGAGTGACACATATCTAACATTTTAACACACATATATTTATATACATATATATTTTTTTAAATATTTTTTACCTCTGTTTGGTGTCAAATGTAATTTATTGTTTTATGATATCGTTCGTGCATTGCCGTAACATCAAATCTTCATACGGAATGACGTAGTTTTAATTAACCGATACCCGCTTAATACGTTAAATGTTTTATTTTTATATTTTTTTTAAATACTTTATTTTTTCATAAATTAAACGGGCTAGTATCTTTACGGTGTACAATTTCTGATATTCTATATTGGACATAACTTTTAATTTGTAAAATATGTAACATATCTTATTTACGCAACTGTTAAGTATGTCGGAGGTAAATTATCTTACCAAATGACTGCTTAATACTACCAGGAAGATGAGACATGGTGGCATCATCAATTGTGTTTAATGACCAGATTGTCATCTGCCACCCAGTGTGGTTTATGACACCATGTGGTTAGTTAAGTCTGGACAATATCTGATCAAAACGAGATAATCGGATTATGCAGAACAAAGGGGCAATTAAACACTGGAATGCAAAGGCATACACAATTTAAAGATTGATGCAAATAATCAAATGAAAAATATTGCATTTAATTTAATTAAATGCTTTTTTTAATGTGTCAATGTGTTAGTTTTCCAAGACAACCAAGACCATGTAATGACGGCCTTAGAATTTAGAAAGAAATTCATCCGTTGAATAATCGGTGCTCTCTTATATATTATGTTACCGATTGTAAAGCAGCAGTGTAATGGCGGACGCGGAGAGAATTCAGGGGAGATAATTATGTAATGACTAAATTATGGAACGGTCTATAAAATGTCGAATTTCTTTCAACGATGATGGAATTGTTTGTCACAGTTAGGTTTGTTATGCAACTGTTACAATTGACTTAAAATATGCATGAATATGTCAATGTGTATCATTAATAATAAACTTTAAGTATATAATACTCACATGTCCATTTCTAATGATGCAGTATGAATGTCATATGTGCATATGTGATGATTTCATACATGTTATATAATATAGTAAATGATGTAACATATTACTTATTAGTATGTTCTTTATTTAGAATATTAATGGTGAAAAGAAAGGACATAATATTAGCATACTTATTTCGTGGAGAATGTAATCCCCTATTATTGTATATGTTTGTACTTATTGTTATCACTTATTATAGATTTTTTGATGATACGTATATTAAGTTAATGAAATTATTTATAGATTTCATGTTTACTTTGCTTGAAGTACGCATGACTGTTTTTGGGTTTTCCCTGGTAAAATATTGTTTACCTTGTCATAGTCATAGTGAGTAATGCTTATCTGCTTTAGGCAGAATGTATATATATATATATATGTGTTTCAATTAGTATGGCTAATTGACTTTTAATTGATATTTAATTGACATTTAGATGTCTCTGGTTTAAAAGACCATACAGTTCACTATGCATGATATGTGATGAAATACTGAGATATTTCATTGTGGGGAGTATAAGAACCTACGCTCATATGTTTAGTGCCACGAAGTCACGTGCATTTACGCGTTTTACGTCATATTTTAGACGTCATAACAGTCATTGATAAAAACATTATTTGTACAACATTTGTGGACAACATCACAATCGAGAATTGTACGTCTACGCATTCGTCATCGTATGTATGAGAATAAATCGGTAGAAAGACGCATGTCTCCATGATGATTTGTTCCAAATGAACTGCAATTTGTATACATGTATTTTTTAGTATAGCTTATAACTTGACAGATTTAAGCTCAGGAATATGTAAGAAGTAAGCCTTATATCAATCTTATTAGCCCAATTGTTCTTTAAAATTCATGTGGATTTGTTCAGTTGAGTCTCTTTTCTAACAGTTGATAGGAAGTGTACTTATTGTTTACCCATGCTTGTTTTTCAGGGATACGAGTATTCTCGGAGTGGTAACCCCACCAGGGACTGTCTTGAGGAATGCCTGGCCAAGCTTGAGAATGCCAAATATGGTAACTATCTCTGAAATTTAATAATTTATTATTTAATGCATGACACAAACTCTGTTTAAAAAACATCTTTTATCCCTTGGAATCAATTATATATTAAAAGGATACTTGTTCTGTTTGCAGCTGAACAGCAAATATTATGCTTTGAACAAAGTTTTAATAAGTTTTTTTTTAGAATCTTGTGAAGCTCTCTGTTTTTGCTGTATTTCTCTGATATGGGGCAAAATTGGTTGTGCGTGGCCAATAATCCAGTGGTGTGTGGCCTCATAGGTAGTGATTTGATTGACATAGGAAAGGGTCCAAGAGTCTATGTCTGGTCGATGGTGGATGATTTTATAGAACATTGTGGGTTTAAGTTTCTGATTTTTTCCAAACCATTTGATTAAGAAAAAATAGTATAGATCAGCAAATAAGTCAGTGGCAGAAAAAAAACAGCCATAAAAATTGAGACTTCCCAATAGACTATTGTGCTGCTAAAGGTTATCAAGACTAAAAGCTGGTTAAGGTTAACATCTCTGAATTTTATTTGATCAACAAATATGCATTAATAAAATTCTTTTGTAACTTTTTAGTCCCCTACCGGTTTCACCGCAGGGGACTTATGGTTTGCGCTCTGTCTGTCAGTCAGTCATACTTTTCTGTATCTTGCGATAACTTTAAAAGTTCTTAATATTTTTTCATGAAACTTAAAACATGGATAGATGGCAATATGGACATTATGCACGTCTTTTCATTTTGTTCCTATGTCAAGAATTCTGGTTGCTATGGCAACAAATAGACTAGAAATACTGCTAAAAATGGTGTTTTTTTCTGGATCCTGCGATAATTTTAAAAGTTCTTTATATTTGTTCATGAAACTTGAAACATGGATAGATGGCAATATGGACATTATGCACGTAATTTTATTTTGTTCCTACGCCAAACATTCTGGTTGCTATGGCGACAAATAGACTGGAAATACTGCTGAAAATTGTGTTTTTTCTGGATCCTGCGATAACTTTAAAAGTTCTTAATATTTTTTCATGAAACTTGAAAAATGGATACATGGCAATATGGAAATTATGCAGGTCACTTCATTTTGTTCCTACGTCAAAAACTCTGGTTGCTATGGCAACAAATAGACTAGAAATACTGCTGAAAATGATGTTTTGTCTGGATCCTGCGATAACTTTAAAAGTTCTTCATATTTTTTCATGAAACTTAATACATAGATAGATGACAATATGGACATTATGCACGTACTTTTATTTTGTTCCTACGCCAAAAATTCTGGTTGCTATGGCGACAAATAGACTGGAAATACTCCTGAAAATGGTGTTTTTTTCTGGATCCTGCAATAACTTTAAAAGTTCTTAATATTTTTTCATGAAACTTGAAACATGGATAGATGGCAATATGGACATTATGCATGTCATTTCATTTTGTTCCTACTTCAAAAATTCTGGTTGTCATGGCAACAAATAGACTGGAAATACTGCTGAAAATGGTGTTTTTGTCTGGATCCTGTGATAACTTTAAAAGTTTTTAATATTTTTTCATGAAACTTGAAACATGGATAGAATGCAATATGGACATTATGCAAGTCACTTCATTTTGTTCCTACGTCAAAAATTCTGGTTGCTATGGCAACAAATATAAAAAGAGTAAAAAATTCTGACGATGGTGGAGCCGGTAGGGGACATATATTGCTTGGCATTAGTCTTGTTTTAGATATATTTTGCTATTTCAGGCCTGGTTTTTGCATCGGGCTTGGCTGCAACAAACACAATAACATTTCTGTTGAAGAATGGAGACCATATTTTGGCCATGGACGACCTGTATGGAGGTATTACTAAATAAATAAGCCTTGCCCGTGTATAAATATATAAAATAAACAAACTTAGCCTATTTCTCATGGCATTACTACAATATAAGTTTTTGGTTATTTTGTTAAATAGTGTACATGTAATTGCTTTGATAGTTTATTTATATGTAAACAAAATAGTAAATTTCAGTTGTTCTTTTCAGAGACTTAAAAACAATCTTTAAATAATAATTCTTTAGAAATAAGATGTTCTGTCAAGTAACTACTTGTTTTGGAAACATTATTGCATAATTTCTAATATTATTAATAATTTTTTTAATTGTTTAATTTGTTAAATGTTTAATTTTTTGCCTGTTTACAAAAACATAGTATTCCAAACATATATATATTTTTTTCACTGTTTTTGACTATAGTTAAGAAATGGTTTCAGATTGTTTATAAAGTTTTGGCATGGGCTTGATTGTTTGATGTAGCAATTGTTTTAAATAGCTAAGGAATTTGTTAGCTTTGTTCTTACAACAAGATACTGAAATGATGACAGTTATTCAATGCAATTGTATATTTTCCTAGTCATCCCCCCCTCTCCATACAAGTAAGATTGTTTGTGTGAGTTCTTCTCTTAAAAGTATTATAAGCTGCACTTAGCCTTAGGAAAAACCAGGCTTAATCACTCTAGACTGGATTTTCTTTAAAAAAAGATTTACTTAAAAAAAAATAATTCAATTAAAGCGGAAACTGTCGTCCCTGATAGGCCCGTGTGGACTTCATAGTTGCTTCTAGTAGGCTACACTATGCACTTGCATTACGCCAGGTTTTCCCAGAGCTTTGCTCAAATTTATTGCACGCCAATACAGCTGCTCTCGCTGTATGTGGTATTTTGTAAGCCTGGTTGTGTTTTAGGCACAAACCGCATGTTCCGCCGATGTACCAGCCAGATGGGTATTGACATCACCATGGTAAACTGTACCGACATTGAGAAGGTGGAAAGCAGTATAAAACCAAACACCAAGGTACTGCAATGAGGTCCAATAAAATCCATGATTTGACTAAGTGAAGGCTTGTTTTAAAGAGACGGTCAACCACGACAACGAAGAAAAGAAAAGTTGTAAAATACCATATTTTTTTACAATTATTAGTTTATATTGATTAAAATATCACGACTGGTATATCACATTACTTGAGAAAAGTTAGTTTTTTCAGTATATTCGATAATTAAATTTCGTGATGTGAAATCGAAAGTACATTGCGAAAATAGGTGACATAATGATATAAACACTATAAATAACGCAAGTAGATTAATCATTTTATATATAAAATATATACAATTCACTACGCATGCACAATTTGCATTCCTGGATTTACCACGTGACGATGATCAGTCTACGAGCGTTATTTATGGTTAACTGGTAGTTACCTGGTAGACATACACAGTAAAATTTATTACCGAATATAGTGAAAATATGAAAACTTAACAACTTTTTTCAAGTAATTCAATACACCAGTCGTGATATTTTAATCAATATAAACTAAAAATTGTAAAAAAATACAGTATTTTACAACTTTTCTTTCCTTTCATAGTCGTGGTTGACAGTCCCTGTAAGACGTATGGGTCATTTATGTAATGGTTTTTGGCTATAAGAATAAACAGCAGTACGTTGTTTTACTATAGCCGGTTTGTTTGTTTGTAGGGGCTTGTTATTAGCGTAAAATTTTTAACATGATTAATTTATACTTGTGTTCAAAATGACAGTTTATTTTTAACTGGCTTGTCTACAACATGCATATTGGGAGTGTTTGCCATTACTGTTTTATTCACCTTCCATAATGCTGCGTCAACAATTTATGTTTTGAACATTTTAAAGACCAAATTCAATCTTTTTAAAACTTGGTCAGTGTCTCTATGATATCTGTACAGAGGTCAAAACTGAGTCATGTTATTTCAAAAACTAGGTCATTATATCAAATTGAAGATACAAGCTCAGGATAACTATAGAAGTCTTTTCTGTTTGATCTGCATACAACTTGCTCATAACATGTAATCTGTTGGTGTTTTAGCGCAGTTTAAGAATGGTTCTGGTTTATTAAATATATGGCCAACCATAGTCACTTTTTTGCCTATTCATCATGAATCTTTCTCAGACTATGTTTTCTTATGAAAATTCCATCCAAGTTTGAAGTATTCTAAATATGGTTACATGTATTATGAAAATTCGTGCTCAAAACAGTTTATTTGGTGAGCCCCTAAAGCCTTGAACCTTCTTGTTTATAAACAAGTCTGTTTGAACCTTCTTGTTTATAAACAAGTCTGTTTTGTTGGTAATTCCCTTTATAGCTATTAACATTTTATTTCCTCTACCTGACAGATGGTTTGGATTGAAACTCCCACCAACCCCATGATGAAGCTGGTTGACATTGCCAGTGTTGTCAAGGTGGTGCGTGCCAAGGCACCCATGGATTGTTTTGTTGTTGTTGACAACACTTTCATGTCCTCATACTTCCAGGTGGGTATGGCTTCAAGAAGCTGGATCTAGTATCACAAATGTAATCAATTCAATATTTTGACACAAAGTTGCTTTTTTTCATTTTTTTAGATGAGTTTGCTCTATTTGGTGTCCACAGACGTTTTTTTAGTTTTGAGTCTGACTCAACACTGAGTTCAAGGAGGAATAATGGGAATGCACATGTATGTGCATATTCATATAGCTGAGATAAGAGATTGTTCGTGCCCTGACAAGCATTCTCAGTGTTAAGCTGATTTGAAACTAAAATCTCATCTTTTGATTTTAACCCTTTACCAGTTAGATACATATTTTGAAGCGTTTGTAGTCCCTTAGAAAGTGAAATTTAATGAAATAATTATCTTACTAGATTCAAATTTTAAAGGCTTCATTTTCAACCCTAAGGTACTGATGAGCAGTGAACAGAATGAAACCTTAACAGACTACGAGTTACTCGCAGGCTGTTCTGGTTTTATGCTGTTTGCACATAGCCATTTTCACTTTGCTTCTGAGTGGAAAAGGGTTAACCCAAACATTGAGAATATGAATTATACTGAGCACAGATGTTTAACCTTGTTATATTGTATCAAAAACATGTTACACACTCATTATATACTTATGAGTCTGAACAGAAACGTGGAAGAAAATGGTATCTAATTGTTAACACCTGCTTTAACAAAATAGCACTCTGAGGTTTAAACAGAGCGGTACGTTTCTATTGTTGAACAGCAAACATGTGCTTTATGTTGACATCATTTGTTTATTATATTATGCCATTAGATTTTTAGGTGGATGGAAAAAGAAAATGAACTGTATTAAAAATTCACCTATCATACTCTTTATTTAAATATTTCTCAATAACTTTGATATAATAAGGATTTGCTTTTGGCCTGTGATCATGGCATGTAAGGTAAGGATAACTAAGCTATGATTAGAAAATACCCGGTAAGAACGATTTTGAAAGACATCATTGTAGAACATTGAAGCGCTCATTAGAAAACAAAACACTTGCCACACCATTTGTGTTTTTGGCTCAACCAAAAAACTGAATATTTCAGCGCCCATTGGACCATGGCGCAGACCTTGTATTCCATTCCATGACCAAGTACATGAATGGTAAGCCATGACCAAGTACATCAACTGTAAGCCGTGACCAAGTACATGAATTGTATGCCATGACCAAGTACATGAATTGTATGCCATGACCAAGTACATGAATTGTATGCCGTGACCAAGTACATGAATTGTATGCCATGACCAAGTACATGAATTGTATGCCGTGACCAAGTACATGAATTGTTTGCCATGACCAAGTACATGAATTGTTTGCCATGACCAAGTACATGAATTGTATGCCATGACGAAGTACATGAATTGTTTGCCATGATCAAGTTCATGAATTGTATGCCATGACCAAGTACATGAACAGTAAGTCATGACCAAGAACATGAATTGTTTACCATGACCAAGTACATGAATTGTATGCCATTACCAAGTAAATGAATTGTTTGCCATGACCAAGTACATGAATTGTATGCCATTACCAAGTAAATGAATTGTATGGCAGTATGCCATGACCAAGAACATGAATTGTATGCCCTCAGTACATGAATTGTATGCCCTCAGTACATGAATTGTATGCCCTCAGTACATGAATTGTAAGAAGGGACAATTTAGTAATGTCATTAACCATTAAGAATTGTTTTATATACATGTATACATGTACTATTTGAAAACCATTGCATAGAAACTTGAATTACTTTGCAAATAATTGCATTATTACTATGTGTCATATTATGTTTAAAAAAATATTGAAAATCTAAGTAATTTGTATTCCATACCAAACTTAATTCAGCTGGTATCTATTTTTTTTATAGCGCATTACCATTTGTAATCTTATTTCCATGATAACCAAGGTCACTCTGACGTTGTGATGGGGTGTATTTGCACCAACAGAGATGATCTTAAAGAACGTTTGTTCTTCTTGCAATATGGTACGTTGTCGCAGAATTATTATTTTTTTAGATTGCATGCAGGTGTTTTTGCTTTTTAACTATATTGCGATCACATGATATTGTATGCATCTGTGTACTAATACATTTACTGCATCAGTTACATCATTTATTCTTAAGTAATTTAAACATTACCAGTTGTTCTTTTTTATTGACTGTATTTCATGGTACACATGACATTTTTAGCTCAATCATTGACAAGAAAGTGCAAGCTATATAAGTCACCCATTTTTCCTTGTTGGCACAATGCTCTAGTTAATGTTAACCCTTTACCACTCAGATATGTATTTTGACGCATTTGTAGTCCCTTAAAAAGTTGCATTTATTTAAAGACTTCTTACAAGATTCAAGTTTCAAAAGCTTTATTTCTAACCCTTAGATACTGATGAGATGCAAACAGCATCAAATCTAAACAGATTGTGAGTTACTCTCAGGCTGTTCTGGGTTTATGCTGTTTGCACATGGCCATTTTCGCTTTGATTCTGAGTGGGAAAGGGGTTATGTGCAACATCTCCATATCACTGTTTCTACTACAGCCATTCACTTCAAACTAAACGCATGTGTGGGGTCTTTGTATATAGTCACTGACCAAGTTCCATAACTCTGAGCAGCAATTTAGCAGAATTTTGCATTTTCTTTTTATGCCTCGGAAGGGTGGCATAAAGATTTTTAACTGTTCGTCAGTCCATCCGTCTGTCTTTCCGTCAGTCAGTCTGATCGTCCGTCCCTAAACTTTAACATTGGTCATAACTTTTGCAATATTGAAGATAGCAACTTCAACTTGATATTTGGCATGCATGTGTATCTCAATGAGCAGCACATTTTGAGTGTTGAAAGGTCAATGTCAAGGTCATCCTTCAAGGTCAAATATATGTCTTCAAAGTGGCGCAGAAGGGGACATTGTGTTTCTGACATAATTTGGTAATTAACTGGATAATTTTCCAACTATTAATTTACATTTGATTGGGCCACTTACTTTTGCAATGTGTTTAATTATTTGTTCATATTATTATGTTCTTATTCATCATAGTAATTTAGGTTTTAGACATTATTTTCCTGTTCCCTTTCTCACAATTAATGAAATCTTTTCTTACGCTAAAAGTGTCTGTTGTATCCTTTTGGACTGAACAGACTGGACCATTTTTAATTTTAATGACTAATAAATATTAATTTGTTAGGGTTCCTAGGACTCCTTTGGTTAGAATTAAATAGTCCAGTCATTAAAAGGTTGCTGCAATTATTTTCCAACAATTTTAACTTGTTTGCATGTTTACTATTACAAGCAATTGTAAAGTAATCTATGCATCTACATGTATAACTGTTTTGCCTGAAATAATTCTTTTGTAGCACCACAAAGGATCCAATGCATATAAAATTATTTGTTTGTTATTAGAGTTTATGTAATATAATTCTGAAAAATATTGAAATGTCTTATGCCAAGCATTGGTATAAAATAAAGTGTAACACATTACCTTAATTGTGCATGTCCCATAGGACCATGTTTAAACAAGAGAGGGGTCCATAGCCAGAATTTAGGGGTATTGGATACCAAAAATTGCATTTGGTAAAACCCTGCCTTTGATACATCTTATGTGTATTATTCAGCCATAGGAGCCGTTCCGTCCCCATTCGACTGTTTCCTGGCCAACAGAGGCCTGAAGACGCTGCACATACGTATGCGAGAGCACATGAAGAATGGGCTGGCAGTTGCAAAGTTCCTAGAGGAAAACTCACGAGTCGAAAAGGTCATTCATCCAGGTACTGTCATGGTAATGCATGCCAGGAGTATATTTGTAAAACCTTATCATTAGCAATGTAATGTTAAGTTCTTTAGTCAACATTAGTCCAAGTTTTGACTGTGAATTCAAATGTTTGCTTTTTGCAAAGAGCGAAGTAATAAAAAAATCATAGCAATAATTACTTGTGTCAGTAAGCAATCAGACCTGATCTATAAACATGCATAGTCCGTTGATGCAAATAGGCATTATTTGTGACATGGGCTGAAAAGCGCCTTCTGGATGTCAATTGACAAACATGTGCACTAAGAATCTTTGCTGTATTTGGATGTCTATCCTATCCCCAACATTAGCTCTTGAATCAGCAATCTAGACTGATAATTAATGTAAATCAGCATGGAAACTGATCAATAAATATGAATCAGCAATTTAAACTGATCCATAAATATAAATCAGCAATCTAGACTAATAAATTAATATAAATCTGCATGGAAACTGATCCATAAATATAAAGCAGCATGAAAACGGATCCATAAATATAAATCCCCAATCTAAACTGATCCATACATATAAATCTTTATTTAATGCTTGATTCCAGTGGTTTATAGAGAAATATCAGTGAAATAAAATTGGTATTCCACTGTTGTAAACAGTGAAAAATAACAGTTATATTATAAATATCGATATTTTTCACTGTTTTACTGTGAAATGACGTCATTTTTTCGACGAAATGACGTCATTAGTCCAGCTAAATTATCCAGTTAAACTCACTTACAATGTAAATAAACAGTCAAAAAAGCATAAAATAAAAAGAAAATTTGTTGGATTAGATGGAATATTGATTTTATTTCACTCGTTATCATAAAAAATATTATTTTCTATGATCACTCGTGAAATAAATTCGATATTCCATCGAATCCAACAAATATCCTCTTGCAATCTGTAGAAGCCTGTGCTGTATTTGTCAGGGTTGCCGTCCCACCCTCAGCACGAGCTAGCCAAGCGACAGATGAGAGGCTACAGTGGCATGGTGTCTTTCTACATCAAGGGAGGCCGAGAGCAGTCCTCCATCTTCCTCAAGACACTCAAGGTCAGTTAAGTCATTTGCTTTTATTTTGACGAAAGGCCTGCTGTTATAAGGTTCCAACACATTTACATTTTTTTCTTACAATTAAAAAAAAAAAATCAATATAAGAATAGATAAAATATGGCATAGCAGTTGTAATTTTTAGCTCATATATTTTTTGAAAAAAAAATATGAGCTATTGTCATCACCTTGTTAGCTCATCTATTTTTGGAAAAAAAATTATGAGCTATTGTCATCACCTTGGCTTTGGCGTCTGCGTTGGCGTCCGGTTAAGTTTTGCGTTTAGGTCCACTTTTCTCAGAAAGTATCAATGCTATTGCATTCAAACTTGGAACACTTACTTACTATCATGAGGGGACTGGGCAGGCAAAGTTAGATAACTCTGGCGTGCATTTTGACAGAATTATGTGCCCTTTTTATACTTAGAAAATTGAAAATTTTGGTTAAGTTTTGTGTTTAGGTCCATTTTATTTTTTAAGTATCAAAGCTATTGCTATCATACTTGCAACACTTACTAACTATCATAAGGGGACTGTGAAGGCAAAGTAATATATCTCTGACTGGCATTTTGACAGAATTATGTGCCCTTTTTATACTTAGAAAATTGAAAATTTGGTTAAGTTTTGTGTTTAGGTCCACTTTATTCCTACAGTATCAAAGCTATTGCTTTCATACTTGCAACACTTATTAACTATCATAAGGGGACTGTGCATGCAAAGTTATGTAACTCTGACTGGCATTTGGACGGAATTATGGGCCCTTTATAATTGAAAATTTTGTTAAGTTTTGTGTTTTGGTCCACTTTACCCCTGAACTATCATAGATATTGCTTTCATACTGGGAACACTCACAAACTATCATAAGGGTATAGTAAAAGGACAAGTTGCATAACTCTGGTTGTCATTTTTACGGACTTATGGCCCTTTTTTGACTTAGTAACTTTGAATATATGCTTAAATTTTGTGTTTCGATCCACTTTACTTCTATAGTATCAAGGCTATTGCTTTCAAACTTCAAATACTTTCATGCTATCATGAGGTTTCTGTACCTGGCAAGTTGAATTTTACCTTGACCTTTGAATGACCTTGACTCTCAAGGTCAAATTATTAAATTTTGCTAAAAATGCCATAACTTCTTTATTTATGATTAGATTTGATTGAAACTTTGACAAAACTACTCTTACCTGACATACCACAATAGACTCCACCCAAATCATCAAATCATCCCCCGTGCCCTCCCCCCGAATCCCCCCCCCCACCCCCCACCCCCAATTTTTTTTTTGAAACGGTTAAAAAACACAAATATTTATTTTTATTATTTTATCTTTGAAATACCGTCCAACCATCGCATCCAAGAATAACCCCCCTCCCCCCCCCTTCCCCCCCCCCCTTCCCCCCCACCCCCGAATTTCCCCTCTAATTTTTTTTTTAAGATCATCTCAAAAATGACCACCACACCCTATACCCCCCACCCCCCCCAATTTTTTTTTTGAAACGGTTAAAAACACAAATATTTATTTTTATTATTTTATGTTTGAAATACCGTCCAACCATCGCACCCAAGAATCCCCCCCCACCCCTGATTTTTATATATTTTTTATTATTGCATTTTTTTTCGCATTTTTTGGAAGATAATGTAATAAATGTCCACGCCCCCACACTATACACCCCTCTTCACTCCACCCCTCCCTCTTTTGTGATTGAAAATGAGAGTCTCTTCACCTTTAAAAAGAAAATAGATGAGCGGTCTGCACCCGCAAGGCGGTGCTCTTGTTAACTTATGAAATTACTGGAAAAAAATGAGTTGTAAAACCAAAATATCACTATATTGAGTTTTTCACTAATTAATTTCATTTCTTTAATTGTCTGTGGTAGCACGAATAACATGTACAGTGCATGTTTTCTAATTGATGCGTACCAAACCCTGTCCCCCAAAGTAAAAAAAGCGCATACCGGTACTTTTTGTTTTTTCCACATATCAAATAAAAGCGTCAAACATTTATTGAAACATTCTTTTTATCTTAGCAATGAGTATTGATATGTATTAAGTAAAATATTATTATCTCATAAAAGAACAAATTTGTTGTGTTTCTAAAATGAATGACGCTAATGGTAGCATAAAAGATGCAAATATTAGTAAAAATATAATTGAAAAGAAGTAAGTTAAATAAGCTAGAGCTTTTTATTCACTTACTAGAAGCTAGCAGTGGAATTATTTCAAAAAAGTCTAGGGAACATGTCTTACAATAAATGTTTCACGTAAAAACTTTTTTAGAAGTTTTTGTTTTAGATTTAATAATAAACATGTGTCGTTTTTTCTGCAGATATTCACTCTAGCTGAGAGTTTAGGAGGGTTTGAAAGTTTAGCTGAATTACCGTAAGTACAGTGGGATAGTGTTCACATCATGTGCCTGATTTTATATATACATGTAATCAGTATTCCAAACATAAAATGAGCTTCCATTTACTTCGCATAAGTTATCTTAATGATGTTAACAATTGATTGATACTGGTTCTTTGGTTTCGGTTTCTTTAAACTTTTTTAGCAATTTATGCTGTGCTAGATTTTACTGATTACATTCTGTATTAAGTAAGTGTAGAAAGGCATTCTATTTAGGCAAATTGGCTTAGTATTAAACTTGACATGTATAGCATGCCCAAAAAGATTGCTTTGTATATGCCCATTAAAAAATGCAGCTTAGTGTGGCCATTTAATGATTGGCTTCATTTCCAAACCTTTGTTACTGATAAGCAGCAAACAGCATAAAACCTGAACATACTGCGAGTTACTTGCAGGCTGTTCTGGTTTTATGCTGGTTGCAAAAGCCATTTTCACTTTGCTTCTTATGTGGGAAAATGATTTTAATCATAGCATCATTTCTGTGCCAACATGTTTACCTCAGCTTTGTATATCCTCATATAACCCAGACCTTTTAACAGGCCTAGTAAGAGACAAGTTGGCATTCTTTTTGCCTTTAGGGTTCGCAACTGTGTCACAAACAGCTCTTGTGAATAATACTCTCTGTCATTCATGTTTGTCTGATTGAACTGGTCCTTGACAAGCCACAAAAGTCAGTTCTGTCTTTGATCTTTCTGAGTGCACCTTGTGTTACTACAGGTCTGTGATGACACACGCATCCGTGCCCCCTGACCAGAGGGACAAGCTGGGGATCTCTGACAGTCTCATCCGTCTGTCAGTCGGCATCGAGGATGTGCAGGACCTCATAGATGACCTTGACATTGCTCTCAAGGCTGCGGTAAGGATCTTGTCCGACAACTATGAAATTTTTAAAGTCATTTTACATGATAGAAATAAGAATTTGTGGAAATTTTGACATCAAAATAAGAAGCTCAATCAAATTTGTATGCCCCCGGATCAAATGATCAGGGGTATATGGTTTTTGGCCTGTCTGTCTGTCATTGCATGTGTCAGTTACAAACTTTTACCTTGGTTAAATTTTTGCAATAACTTTTGCAATATTGAAGATAGGAACTTGATATTTGGCATTCATGTGTATCTCATGGAGCTGCACATTTTGAGTGGTGAAAGGTCAAGGTCATCCATCAAGGTCAAAGGTCAAATATATGGCTTCAAAGCGGCGCAGTAAGAGGCATTGTATTTCTGACAAACACATTCATTCATTCATTTTTTATGTCAATACAAGGTTTACCCTTAGTAACTTGTTTAACATACATAATGCCTCTTTCAAATCTTTGCATAGAATGCCTAGGGCTAATTTGAAACGCTCTCAAGTCCGTTTCTTGGGACAAGAACAAGTACTTGGCTTCTATGGGGGCAATCTAAAGAACCCTCCCACAGGGGGATCAAACCTGTGATCACCTGATCGCTAGGCGGACACCATTTCCACTACACCACCGCGACCTTACATATCTTTAATACTTGAATGTATGATGTCTTTGAACACTATCAATACACCCTGATCACCTGTCTTTTGTCTTTGACCTACTTTTGGAACTCAGAATGTCCAAATTATTTGTTAACTAAAAATGACTTGCTTCTTTTTTTATTCTAAAATATGAGCCTTGCTCTGTGAAAAGGGGGTTTAATGTGCGCGTAAAGTGTTGTCCTAGATTAGCCTGTGAAGTCTGCACAGGCAAATCAAGGACAACTCAATAAGTCTTTCTATATTTACATTATCGGACAATGTATGTGAACAGTACATATTTGTGTTGAACCTCAAATTTGAATAAATGGATTTGTTGTTTTTACTTTAAATTAAAGAGAATTAAGTACATGTACATGTTTTGTTTGTATTGACAGATCCCTGAAGAATAGTTCTGAAGGAGAGGGGTCTGCAGTGTGAAGGGTATTGAAGACATGAGGGTTGTCTGTGTGGTTAACCTCTGTAGTAATTCGATGGTTGGTGGTTTTCTCTGTGTATCTACTCCACGATATGACCTTACAATATGTCAATTGTTTAAAAGTTGTGTCTGTTATAAAAGTTCTTGATTTACTGGAGTATTCATAATGTGCATAATTATGCATAGATATGTTTGTTTTTTATTGGGACAATTTTTACAAGTTATGATGATGTTTTGTTGATGATATAGAAGAACATTTTGATGTTAGTTTTCTTTTTGGCAGCATTATTTGCTATGGTTTACTGTATTTGTATGTGTTGTCAGATCTAATCAGAGTAAGATATACTGGTATGTAACCTTTGAATTCATTACATTTTGTCGAGGTTACAAGTGAAAGGACATGCATGGTTCTCTCTATATATAATTCTATTCATTTGAATTGAAAATTATGTTCATAGCAATTAGATCTGTTGATTTAACTCAGTGCATTTTTATTTTGTAAGTCAATAACCTTGGTTTTATATTTGGGAACATTTTACGAATTGATTTGCATGTTAAGTCGTCTAACTCAGAGACGTATAACATTCATGTCTCTGTCAAACTTTGTAGACAAACATATTTCAACTGTATTTTAGTCAGAATTTTATTGTTTGCGTTCTATCATTTACTAGTTACTTTCTTACATTAATATTTTGTTTACGTATTTATTTTTTAACCATTAAAAAACTGTCTTTGCCAAGTATTCCTAATCATAGACTGTCTTTTTAATGTTGGTTTAATAACATTAGAGTACAAAGGAGTCAAGATTCATTATGTTCAATTTGAATTGTTGTGTGATTTTTTGCTTTCAACATTATTAGTCTATTTCAAACATGTTATAATATATTCAGAATTTCTAAAATTTATCAAGCAGAGGAAAATAACAATAATGGGTATAATGAAGCAAAGGAAACTGAAGTTCAACTATATCTGTATTGGTTTTTAGTTTGGTTATCACTTTTAATAAGACAACATCAGCGTTGTCTATGGGGTTTACATTTTAACCAAATAAATGAGCCACATTGAACACTTCCAGATTCCTTTTTCAGATTGAGAAAATAATTGCCCTAAAACAGTAAATACTAGGTGACTGTTAAAGTATAAGTTTTTGAAGGTGATGTCATCAGATTAAATCATTAACTAAATTGAAATTTATCTCAATACAAAATGTTTTATTGATATTCTATTCATGTTCAATAAAATAATATTTATTGATAGCGTTAAATATCAAGCTGTAAAAACATTTAGTGTTCGTTTCTATATGCTTTCTTTCAAATAAATTGGATCTGATTTTGCATATTGCCTTTATAACTATCAGGTTGAAATCCTGAATGTAACCCTTATGGAATTTCTTGCAGCAATTATTAGAGGGTAGTTGTTTGGCTGTGTTAATCTGTTTTACCTGTACAATCATGTATGTTCTTGACTAGCCAATATGTTATTGGTAATTATTTACTTGATTCCACATAACATGAATTAAAGATACTGATTATCTATTATTTATTTCCACATAATACAAGTAACCATTTAATTGTATTATCATTGAAATAAAGAAAATTAGAAAATGTATTTCTTATTTTGTGTTGTTACCTCTATTTATGTGATCATGCGATTAACTTGATAGTCTTTGTGTAAGTGTTTCATTGATTTTCCAGGCATTTCCAATTCAGCAACAAGCCTCTATTTTGAAGACGCTTTACCTTCAAGGGAGCCTACTCTTGCCATGTGTCTATTTTTGTTTTTCCAGTAGAAACCGCTAATGAAATATATTAGGAAAGACCTTTAGAAAATAATTACTTCAAAATACTGTAAGATTTAGTTACAAGTTACCACCATCCTTTGCCTTATTTTCCAATTTCAAAATGTCAATCATGCTCAGAATACAAAAGTGTTTAGTCCTATTTTGTCACACAGTTATCACCTGAATGGTTAACAGTTTCAGTTCGTTGACAGAATCAGGAAATTCCTGATCAGCAAATCATCACCTGAAAGGTAAACTACCCCCTGGAATATAACAGGTTGCTGTTGTTTCATAATATATCCGGTGAGGATTACAATAAAAGAGCTGCAAGGCATGCCGAGGCCTTATTTCATTCATGTTGAGGCTTTTTGATGGGACAAAACCATTCGGAATTAACCCGTTTTTCTGCGAATAAAACAACGAGAATAATTTTCTAAAGAAATAATAACATATAATTGGTACATACTCCGCATTTTATTGCAAATGAAATTGTTGTATGATGTAATGACACGTTTTCTATGATTTCATATAAAGGCTTAGATTTATTCATAATTATTAGTTAAAAATGGGTTCATTGCTATTAAAAACAATTATATCAGGCAAGTTTGTATAAGGCCAATACCAACATCTTTGTATGATAAATGTGAAAAAAAAGATTGGAACTGCCATAGAGACAAATGGAAATTAATTTCCAACAATATATACAGGATGATCTTGCCTTATATTTTCAGAAGCAAAATCATTATTTTTTGTACTCCAATCAGAATTCAGTAAGGCTGTTTTTGCATTGTGGGTCAAAACCACAATATTAAAACATCCCCCACCCGCTGCCAATCACTTGTGATTCAACCATGATTAACTTAATATATGACCAGAGCATCATGGTACGAATTGTGTATGACCAATGACTTCAACTTTTTATACCTTGGACACACTTTTAACGATCATGAATACCTCACATTAAAATGTTTTCTTATATAAATTGCTTGTAAACTAGTATATTTTATACTAAAATATAAAAATATAAATTAAATATACTAAAAATGTACAGTTTTATCTATTTTAAGGCTGTTTCAGGTCCTCATCATACAGTAACCTGCCTGTCAGCCTCCAAACATTGTCTGCTACATTTCTTGGTGTTAGTTTTACAAATGCGAAAGTTCTTCCCTTTGTCTCTTTCTACTAAAATTACATGAATTCCAACAAAGCAGAATATGGCGGTTCGGGAGAAAAATATCACTGTTTTGTTATAAAATTTTATTTAATTTTCTATATGAAACTATAAAAACATAAGGAACAATCTCAAAATCCTGGTGGTTTGTGTTGCCATGTTTTGAATGTCTCTAGCAACAATTGCAATGACGTCTGGTAACTGACAGCGGCCATCTTGAAATCCCTGTATGTCTTCGGAGTATCAGATCTGGAAGTTAATATTTAATGTTTTTAAACTTTAAATCTAGTGCCTATTAACAACTTTCCGCAAAAATCATTACTTTACGATGTTATCAAAACTGATAACACAACTTTTGAGTGCAGTAGGATTAGAATGAAATATTTTGATGCATTAGACCATCCTCTACACAAACACCTGACATAAAAAGTAACTGTCAATGTGATGAAAAACAACAACCGCACTGATTTTACATTGGTTACATAAACATTCAAGGTCAATAAAATATTTTCCTGAAAACGATCATTGTGTAAGAAAATTGTATGTTTAAACAATTAGGCATATTTTTTTATTCTAATTACTTTGGTGAAATTTCCCATTATAAATGTGCATCAATCAACTACCAGTGAAAGGTATCAAATAACATGTAATTATCTAGTATGAATTAACAATTTAGATAAAATTGAAGTTCCAAATATGTATATCACATAAATAATGCAATATTAAAGGGGCATTTTCACAGATTTTGGCATGTTTTGAAGTTTGTCATTATATGCCTGTATTGATAAATGTTAACATTGCATATTAAACGTTCCCGTAAAAAAATTAGGAATACAATTAAAAAAAGAAAAAAAGGTAACCCTCAAAAGGACTCGAACCACTGACCCCTGGAGTCCTGGAGTAAAAAATCAACCACTTAGACCACTCGACCATTCTACCGGATACAATATTAGACGTATTTTATACTTTATATAAGCAATCCTCGTAGTTTCCCAAAATATAACTACAACAGCAGAACTCTTCAAATAATTAATTCGTTTCGCGTTGCAACGCTTTTTTTTTTATAATTTTCGGGGTTTTAAATCGTCAAAAGATGCATATAATGGCTATTTTAGAGCATGGTAAATGCTCAGTATTACTGTTTTCTCACAAATATTACTAAAACGAAAATTTGCGAATCTGAAACAACGTTTTTCAAATTTGTCAATTTACCCAAACCTGAAAAGGCCCCTTTAACAGTGCATGACAAGTCAATATAGACCCAGTGTAGAATTCCAACCTGAGTGAGGTGAGCAGTTTTTCTGCTGGAATATTTCCCATCAAAGCCTTAAAGATTTCGAAGAGAGATCGGTTACACAAGAGTCTCATGGAAAGCACATACAATGACCGTATTTCAGAAGCAATACCTTAATACTAATGAAACAAACACCATTTTGCAGTTTGGTGAAAAAAGTTAAAATTATGCAAAATTGCAATGACAAACAAGAGCTGGGTTTGTAAAAGTCCAACGCCCGAACCTTTGTTAAAAAGCAATGAATCAGAACCAAAATCGATCTTGATCTGTAAGTAATGTGGGTAGACTCACACACCAAAATTGTGATCATTATGAAAGCTTTTCGAAAAAAGGTAAGGACCCGTTACTGCTTCAAAAATCAATTGACCAGACAGAAATTGGAAATGGGTCTGCAAGTCTTGTAGGTAGACTTACACACAAGAAAATCAGGCCAATATCTGAAAGCCCTTCTAGAGAAAATTTCCAAGTCCAAGGCCTGTAACTTTGTCAAAACAAGAGTAGACCTGTGTCTTTATTTACAGAATAAACATTGCCTGTAGTCACAAAACACAGTACCGTATTTAATCTAAGTTTTCAAACACTTAAGTTTTCGGACAACCCCATTTTAAGCCAAAATAATTATTTTTCGTAACTATATTTTCGGACCATTACAATTGCGTTATTGGGTAGATGACCATGTAATAAACATTGGTTTCACCCAACAGCATCTGAAATGATATCGTATTCAAGAAGCATTATGGTTGTTTTCTTAAAACGTTTTTTATACCATTTCAGATAAGAGATTGCAGACAAGTGAAGTTGTATTTTGTTTAAAGCTGAAAAAGAAAAGTACAAAACATAAAATAATGGTACATTTATTAATTGGTTTTATTTCAATATGATGATTGACAAACACACATAACATATATGTCTCTAAATTTTCAGACACTGGTACTTCTTGAATATTTTTCGTATCTTAATTTACGGAAACGAAAAAAAATCATGGGTCTGTAGTCACAAAATAGAGTAAACTAGGATCTTCAGTCATAGAGCAGACCTAGGTCTGTTTTCACACTAAAAAGTTGACCTGGGTCTCTCTTCACAAAAGAGTACACCTGGGTCTATGGTTTTAAAACCAAAGTGGGCATGGGTCAATATTGACAGAGTAGAATTGGGTATGTTTTCACAAAATATAGCAGACATTGGTCTGTTGTCACAGAAAAGACCTGTGACTGAGGTCATAGAACAGAGCAGACATGAGTCTGAGGTCACAAAACAGAGAAGACCTGGGTCTGTAGTAACAAAACAGAGCAGACCTGGGTCTGAGGTCACAAAACAGAGTAGATCTGGGTCTGAGGTCACAAAACAGAGCAGATCTGAGCCTGTAGTCACAAAACAGAGCAGACCAGGGTCTAAGGTCACAAAACAGGGTAGATCTGGTCTAAGGTTACAAAACAGAGAAGACCTGGGTCTGAGGTCACAAAACAGCGCAGACCTGGGCCTGTAGTCACAAAACAGAGCAGACCTGGGTCTGAGGTCACAAAGCAGGGTAGACCTGGGCCTGAGGTCACAAAACAGAGTAGAAATTGGTATGCGGTCACAAAACAGAGCAGACCTGGGTCTGAGGTCACAAACAGAGCAGGCCTGGGTCTGAGGTCACAAAACAGAGCAGACCTGGGTCTGAGGTCACACAACAAAGTAGACCTGGGTCTGAGGTCACAAAACACACAACAGAGTAGACATGGGCCTGTAGTAACAAAAAAAAAGTAGACCTGGGTCTGAGGGCATAGAACATGTCAGACCTGGGTCTGTAGTCACAAAACAGAGCAGACCAGGGTCTCAGGTCACAAAACAGAGTGGACCTGGGTCGGAGGTCGCAAAACAGGCAGACCTGGGTCTGAGGTCACACAACAGATTAGACCTTGGTCTGAAGTCACAAAACAGAGTAGACCTCGGTCTGAGGTCACAACAAAGAGCAGACCTGGGTCCGGGGTCACAAAAACAGAGTAGACATGAGTCTAAGGTCACAAAACAGAGTTGACCTGGGTCTGAGGTCACAAAACAGAGCTGACCTGGGTCTGAGGTCACAAAGAGTAGACCTGGTAGATATCTAGAAATCTATGACTTTCTCATCATCAGTGTCCAATTGTAGACCATGTAGCGAAACATAAGATAATTTCTTGGAGTCAACTAAAACTGTGTCATAATGCCGAACTCATATGCGGGTAAATACTAGTTTAATCATTACATATTCTGATTAAAAAAATTAGTTTTTTTGCCCTAGTTGTGAACAATAACTGACTTCGAAGTGCAATGACCCTTTAGTGTTCTAATATAATGGCATGTGGAGTGGAAGGAAAACTCAGGTCTCTCTTATCTGTTTGTTGAACGATAATTACCATGTATTGGTTTTGTTGCATTCTCTGTCAATTCATATAAATCAAATTATTTACTGTCAATTCTCATACCAACTATAATTAAGTAAATTTTCAAACAAAGCACAGAGATGGTCTCACATAGTTGCAAGTTCATATTCTACGCTATTTTGGTTACTGTCCTACAAACAAGTAAAATTAATGTATTTTAAGATCACTTATGCAATGTTATTTAACAAAGCCTATAACACAATTAACATTATATTAAAATTAACACAACAACTTCTTTTGCGCTAATAACTGTCTTAAAATAAATAATAAAACAAATGATATTTTTGTTGCTTACATATTTTGTACTACTTGAAAAAAAATAGATATAGTGCAGACAAACAGATTTTTCATAGTCTAATCTGGTGCACAGTTGTGATGAAGACACTTTGGATAAAATTAAAAATGAAACATAACTATTTAATGTAGGCACGTTATCTTAACCTTTTCAACACAGAACATATTGAAATACAGAAATGGTGATTTCATATTTAATGATTTAATATCATTTTGCTTTATTTAATTTTTAAAAAAGAAAAAGGTGTCACAGTTTTCTAAAAAAAAAACTCTAAAGAGCTGTCAGTTTTGATTAAAGTGATATTTTGGGCATCTAACAGTTTATAGGTGTCTATCGCAACCGTTGTTTATTTTTGGTGTTTTCACTTAATATACACTTATATTTGTTAATGCAGCATCAACATACTAAACAATATACCGGAAAGAGAAAAATAATGCATTTGAATATCAACCGTACTTTCGTTTGACAACTGATCATGCATGTACGATTTGAACCTAAATTTAGTTTTAGTGCAGATTCGTTCATACGACACAAAGACACAATTTTGTTTTACGGATCATTTCGGCTTAAAGGACTGGATTGGTCAAGTAAGAATATCGAATATAAAATATATTTAAATAAACAACTAGGAGCAAGATGACTTGCAGATAATTGATCAGTAATAACATTTTAACTAACTCTATTGACCTGTTAATTATTTTCAGCTCAATTCAACAGTGCAAAATGCCCATAATATCAATTTAATGCTGGTATATAAAACGTTTGGTCCAACTTTCCTTAAAACCTTCTATAAAACTTTGTATGTCAATCATTTTGAGCAAATCTCGTTTGTAATCCAGTATTATTTGTGTTTGTTTAATTTAATCAGTTTCTCATTCCAAAGAAATTTGAACATTTTAGTTTTAAGTCCGTTGTGTAAACTTTCATTTAGGCCATCTAAGACTGTAAGAGGATATATTATTTTTGGTAAAGAATTTTTTTTAAGAACAGTATTTAGTCTGATTTAAAAAGTTGCTATTTCTTCCTGTTTTGTGATATTTATTTGAAATATTGTATTCCATAGAAGCATTTGTTGCATTTACAGTTTTATCTCCAGCGCTGTTGCGTATTCACAATTCCATTCAATTCTGTCTTTGGGGCATTATTTTACATTTTTGTGAGTAAATGAACCTAGTGTCATAGCTGAACACTTGCCATTGTTTAGTTTTAATCCTGATAAGGTAGAAAAATTGTTTAAGGTGCTGATGAGGTGTTCAAAGGACTGTTGGGTGCCATCAAGTGGGAAACATGCATCATCTGCAAATAGTGTTGTTGTTTTTTAAATTTCAATAATCATCAGAAGCAGCAGCAGCATGCGCATCATCAAATACAACAACTTCAACATCACACAATATAGTTATCACATAAATAGTTGTACTCATCTTCACAATAAAGCAACATCAGCATTTGTTTTAAGTTTGTGTTTTACCAGAAATTCAATCTTAACTGCAACATCCCGTGTCAGCCATATTTTTCAACAGACCAGATTGAGCTGAGATTCAATAAGAACTCATGTTCTGAACAAGTTTCATGAAGTGGGGACAACAAATGTTACTTCTAGAGTTTTCACAAGTTTTCATGATACAACTTTCAGAAAAAATGCCCCTGCACCCTGCTTGCCATGTCTTTCAATGGACAAGAACTGTTTTTTTTTAACTTGGCTGTTGCAAGCAAATTCTATGAAGATTGGGCGAAAATTCGGATTTCTAGAGTGTTCACAAGGTTTAACAATAGGATAAATAGTGCCCCCAGTGGAAATGTTTTCCAACCGAACATTTTTAACTATCTCAAAGGTATCATTAAACAAATGTAATGACCAAGTTTCATGAAAAATTAAACTAAAAATGTGACTTCTACAGTGTTCTCAAGGTTTTATCAAAAGATAAAATGCCTTGCCTCCTGTTGACCATTGGCCAGAACCATTTTTGATCTCTATCAAGATATCATTTGATCGAATGGTCTTCACAAGGTTCATGAACATAGGACTTGAAAGAAATATTACTTCTAAAGTGTTAAAGAGGTTTCACTGTATCCATGTGAGAAAAACTTCCTTGCTCACTGAATGCCATGTTTTTCCATTGAGCAACACCATTTTCAAATTCAATTGATAAATCATTAGAACAAATTTTCTGAGCAAGTTTAATGAAGATTTGACACAAAATATGACTTTAATAGTGTTCACAGGATTGCACTATGATTATAAATGACAAATGCCCCGCCACCTAGCAACCATGCTCTTTAAACCAAACAGAATAATTTTCAAACCCAATTTAGGTATCATAAAAAAATCATGATCTGATCTGAAATGATCTGAGCAGGTTTGATGATTATTGCACAAAACATGTGAATGCTAGATTGTTCACCGGCATTTTCTTTATAATAGCCGTGGTGTAATAGAAATGGTGTCCGTATAGCGATCGGGAGGTCACGGGTTCGATCCCCACCGTGGGAGCGTTCTTTAGATCTCCCCCAAAGACACCAAGTACTGGTTTTAGGCCCAGGAAACGGAATTGAGAGCGATTATATAATCCTTAGGCTTTCGATGCAATCAAGCTAAAATGAATATGTTGAAACTAAAGGTGTTTTGTGTTTTGCTTCGTCTCTTTGATTAATTTATTGACTAAACACATGCCTATATTGATGTGTTTTACGAGTGTGTACATAGTGTTTTTGCCAAAAAGTAAGTGCGTATGCGCAGAAAATCAACAATGACTGGTCTATACGGCTTTTACCGGTATGGTTGTCTTCTATAGATTCACATTATATCCTTGCATTGTGTCGTTATCGATGATTGTGTCGAGTTATTGCATACGTTGAAGCAAGACTATGCTTTCAGCATACACTTGTCGTGTATCGATAGCCCATTCTGGCTCCAGATATGATTTACTAGAAAACATTCTGAACTGACTTTTGTGCTGCCCAATTGAATGTTCGGCGTTAAAAATTATGTGTACTTATATCACATTCAAATAAAATGCATTTCATTTTGTAATTTAATTAATAAAGGCTAATAATCACTTAATCATGTTTAAATGTTAACATCAAGTAACGGAAAGTAATTTTCTTTGTATGTCACATTAAGGTTTTTATAAGGAAACAGCATAAGTATAATAGTGCATAACGACCAAGCTATTGTAAGGACAACGCCGATACAGACATGTTCGGTGATTTTCCTTGCCATGTATATTGATATATTGGTTTAAAGATTGATAACGGTCAAACATGGCATATACTTTTGTCACTCTGGATCAGCAGACGATTTATTTCATAAATCAATCCACTCTGGATCAGCAGACGATTTATTTCATAAATCAATCTTACGGAGGAATCCGAGATAGCCGATGTATCACGATTGAAATCAATCTTACGGCAATCGTGATACATCGGCTATCTCGGATTCCTCCGTAAGATAGGCCTCGTGGCTAACGGTCGCCATATTGCCTTGTATTACTACTTTACTACCCAAAAGGTTGTCAGTCTATTGTTATGAGGCTGTATACGATGCGCGTTGAACTAGCGCCAAACTTTTTACCGAAACTTTGATATTAAGAGCACTATTAACGTTCATTTGTGTTGCATTTTGACCTATTATCCAAGGGATTTACTTTTCCATTATTATTTAATCACCCTATCATCCAATTTTTAAGATGAAATTACGGTGTTTACAAAACCAACCAAACCGAAAGTGAAACTAGATGCATTACGTTTCGCGATGTAAACATTAAATATTTGTTCAGTTTGAGGAAGCGAATCGATAATAGACGGTGGAATATGTATGCAATACAGACTATCATTGCCGATTGTAGTACTGGCTAAAAAATACCTTTTATGACAGGTCATGTATAGAACGTAAATCAAAATAGTGACCATATATCACTACAAATGTCTGGGTTGATCATTAATATAATTAATGCACGTTTCTGATCTAATTGCCTGTATCTAGTTGTAATTACCATGATATTGATAAAATTAAAACGTTTTTTTCATAAATTAACATAACATGTTTTATTTTTATCATTTAGGTAATATATAATTGTATCATTATCATCATTAAATATTCTGAAAATAATCTAAATTATCATGATTACTTTAAAGTAGAATTTTAAAAATTTTCTCATTATTTTTAATGAATTTCCACATTTGCTTGATTCAAAATAAAATGTATTAATAAGGGTTTCATTTTTTAATTTTTATCCAATTTTAGTTCGATTAAATTTAAAGTACTAACTACATACATGTATGTGAAATGCTCTTGAGTTCGTTTCCTGGGCCTAGAACCAGTACTTGGGTGTCTCTTGGAGATTTCTTAATAATGCTCCCACACTGGGGATCAAACCAGTGACCTCCAGAACATTAGAGGGCACCACATCCATTACACATCAGCGACCTTTAATTAGTAAATTACTTTAGTATTGCAGCATTATATAATATAATGTTGCTACATAATTTTGGAAAATGATTAATGTGCAGTACTAAATAAATCTAAATGCATACAATTTTAATTGTGTATATTGTGTGCTTATTAGTTACAAATTCACTTTTTACAGGTATACTGGATTATGAAAGACTTTTTACATAAAATTGACAACTCATCTCCCCAACGATACTTTGTGTGGCTCATTCTCAGAACAAACCCATAGTCAGTGAGAAAACTACAGTGTAAAAAGACCACTTGATTGTGACAATTATGGCTGACCAAGCAAATGTTATCATTTAAAATAAAGAAAACTTCCAGTTCAATATACATTTTATACCAATTATGACATTGACCAACACAGAAAATAATTATAAGGTTGATTTTCCCAAAATTGACTGTTACAATTGGATACTGTTTTAAGCTTCACTCTACTTTGTCTGAAAATAAAAGTCCTAAATGATGTAATAGAAACATACTTATTTAATTTTTAGTTTTACAAGGATATATATATATATATATATATATATATATATATATATATATATATATATATATATATATATATATATATATATATATATATATACATATATTATTATATCTTTTTATTGATGGTCAATCAATTTAAGTTTAACTAATATATACATACACATTATATACATGTGTATGCTTTGATTTTTTTCTATTGAAGCCTTATTAATATCCCATTAGATAGATAGATAATATCACAGCAGTATTCCTAGTTTGTCTGCAAGTACTGCAGAAATCATGGATTATTATTTTACTGAGTCAGCCTTAATCTTTATATTATAATTGTTAAAACAGATTAAGATGTGCATAATACAATTGAGGATGCATCAAGATTAAAAAATGGTACATGTATAAATTGATAAAGAATCAATAACAATCAGAAACTGTGCATTTTTTTCAGTATTGTGTGAAAGGATTTGAAGTAATTATGTGTTTTTGAAATATGATTTGTGTGAATTTGAATAAATATATAAAATTTAGTGATTTTCTCAGACAAAACTGTTAATTACATACTAAAGTATTCAGAATGTATTATTGTAATATTCATTCGAATTTTTTAGTACAAAAAGCACTTTTCCCTGGCATTTGTATTTATAGTAATTGCATATTTTATAATTCTGACAGCATTTATAAACTGTGTTCATGCAAGCATGAACACGGTTTTATTTTTTGAGTATTTAAACAAGAGGGCCATGATGGCCCTGTATCGCTCCACTGCTGAAAAAAAAGGCTGAAACAAATTTCTCTGCATGTGCAAATACTTAAATATAGGCCCTATTTAAGCACATGTACACTTTTGTGACCTTCTGGGCTGGGTCAAATTTAACCCCAGGGGCATAATTTGAGCAAACTTTGTAGAGGACTACTATATCTCACTACATACAAAATGTGGTAGCCCTATGTCCTAGAGTTAAGGACAAGAATATTTTTAAAGTTTTCACAAAATAAGCAAGATATAAGCGGAAAATTAATGGCTAAGGGAAAATTAATGTGAAGATTTGACAAATAAGTCTTAACTGGGATCCAATAGGCAGACTTTCATATTACTTGTATTTAATTTAAATAATGATCTGAATTGCTCTTTGGCAAATCTTCGTTGGTCACAGTAATCAACTGAATTTTGTTCACTTTGTAGTGATTATATTTTCTATATTTATCAGACAACATCTTTCTTCAACAGTTTAACATGATTGCTTGGTTAATTTAGAAACAAGATCAATGCATCATAACATAAAATGAAAAAATGTGTAATAGTAAAAATGGCAGCAAAAAAGCACCAGATTATCTGCCTTAAATCTGAGACGATATGTTGATGTATTGGAATTTCTCATAAATAATGTGTCCCATAGTTGTATAATTGTATAGTCGCATGCATGAGTGGTGTCAATGTCACAATACCAATTAAAGCCTATAATTTACTAAAACAATTTGAAGTTTGATGTGTGTTTTTTTCAAGATCTGTTATATATATTATATATATATATATATATATATATATTGTTGAAAAGTTAACATGCAATAAGTTTACTGTAAATAAGTGTCAAATAGTTTTACTGATTTGGTTGGATGCATATATGCAGATATATCATGGTTTGTGCAGAGGACAGTAGCAAAAACAAGAGCTGTCTCCGTAGGATGACACACGCCCCCGATAAACGCTTTAATAGAAGTTATGAGCATTTTTCAAAACCTAAACGCTGACCCTAAGTTCAAGGTCAAAGGGGTCAAAATTTGTGTGTGTATGGAAAGGCCTTGTCCATATACATTTGCATATCAAATATGAATGTTACATCTGAAGCGACATAGAAGTTATGAGCATTTTTTCGAAACCTAAATGCAAAGTGTGACGGATAGACAGACGGACAGTGTGATCACTATATGCCCTCCTTTGGGGGCATAAAAATGTGTTTCACATTGTTTTGGTAAGTTAGTAATGTACAAACATGTAGTTAAAAGAACAGAATCATCAATTATAAAGTTATTGATTATAAAGCGTTGCTCTCATATTTGATGCATTCATCTAGCTATAAGAAGGTCCCTGTTTTATCCCCACTGGCACCGAGTGAGGGTTCTCAAAATCTTTAAACAATATGAATAACTACATATAGGGTCGAGAGCCTTTTTGATATGGGGGCTAAACACCTGAAATCAAAGCGACCCAGGTTAAAGGCCGAGGCAAAATAAATAAACCAGAGGCCGCATGAGCCTGCTTTACTCTGAACAAGTATTGTTTCTTCTCAGAAAACTGGCTTAAGTGTCTTACTAAGCTTTAGACTTTGAGTTTCAGTGCAATCTATCTAAAATAAATTGGTCAAATAAAATAATAATTTGTAAAAAATAAACATTCTGCACAAATTCAATTATTTACTTTACCTGTGTGCATGAATCATTTCAGTCTTGATGGTTAGTGAACTATGTCAAAAGCACCATAGCTATGAAACACTTGTATTATGAATATTGCAATGTTCCACAGAAATGATGCTGATGATAATTCTAGACGATGATGAGTTACTAGATATATGATATTTATAAATACCATTTCCACCAACAATTCGGTTATTCCACTACCAGTTCAAATGCTTCGTACACAGTTGAAAATAACACTACTCCACTCATCAACCGTGACACATGTACTCAATTTTTGAACTTTTCGCAATTAAAATTGTCTCCTACTGTTATTGTTGTTGTTGTACTTTTGAAAGTAGTTCGAAAGATGGCGACCATTAACCCAGAGATTGATTTATGAAATAAATCGTCTGCTGATCCAGAGTGATCTTACGGAGGAATCCGAGATAGCCGATGTTTCACGATTGATACTTTTGTATAAAACACACCATACCTTTATAGTAGGCTGCACACAACAGATATTCAATCAGTTATTGAATATTACCAATTTTCAAAACTTGGGCTTGACAGCTACGGAAAAAATCACAGGTCAGTGCCAATTTGGCTGAGTTAGGAAAATGATTTTTGTTTATGACGCTATGGAGTTCTTTGAGTATAAATAAATAAATAACTAAAAACCAACATCCAATTACATGTAACTATCATATTGGTGTGTTAAGAAGTTTTATATTTAAAATTTTAAAATAAAATGTTAAATAACTCATGCATTGCAAGCGCGGTTTATTATTGAAACATATTGTAACATATCGAAAATACACATTGAAAGCAAATACTAGTATACCTTCATACTATTATTATACTGTAATGAATATATAATGTATGGAAATACACGCATATCATTTCATGTTTATAAGTAAAATTAAACATTTTTTACGAAAAATATCTCAATCACAATTGCTTCTAAAATATAATTTTGAAACAGCAAGGAAACTTTTTTATACATGATTTTTTTTATAACATAAAGTATATACACAAAAAGCATTTGAACAAACAAAAATTTAGCATAATTGCAAAATTAAAAATACGCAACGTTTACAAATATTAAAGCAGCAAGAGTTTTGTGGATACAAATCGTGGAAGAAAAATTTGAATTAAGCTATTCTTTGAAGCAATAAGTTCAGCATTAAGCGAATTAAAATCCATAAAATGTTAACCTTTATTTCAATAAAAAGTAAACAATTTAATACATTTCGTAAAAACCTAATTATTGCGAATAACCGTCTACTTTAAATATTAAAAATCACGCGTGATTTCTTTTTCGATACAAACTTTCATTTTATCGTTCAAGGAATATCAATCGCTGTAAAACATCCGAGCGTAAATGCTACTTTAAATGAATTTATCTATGAAATTTTGACAATCTAGAGACACTTATTGCGGTGTTCAAATTGTTGGGACTCATAAGACGTGATATCGAGAGTTGTTGGATAACAAACAGAGACTATTCCTGTAGTTCTTCAATTTTGGAACCCTTTCTAAATGATTGTCATACAATTATCGTACATTATTAGATGCACATAACAAATGGCAACATAAAACTACCAACTTTTTACATAAAAAAACAACAATAATCGAAGCATAACAACAAACAATTAAGCAACTCTTCAATATCAATTACAATATTTTGCCGACAAGCGCATATACACCGTTTTAACAAATCTTGAATTGTTGAGAATGAAATACAATGTACAATTACATACGGTTTAGTCTTACTGAAAAGTCTGTAGATGCCTAGAATTGTATACTTACGAAGTATATGCATCAGTAAGGAAAATTTCTTTGAACTATTTACACAACATTTTGCATCTGTTTTTCTATGGCAATGAGTGATTTCTTTTTTTGTTATAAATAAATAGAGGCATGTCGTTGGTTGTTTAGTTTTACATAAACACACATATTATTCTTTTCTTAAAAACAATCAATTTATAATCAATTCATATCCATGTCTTTTCAACATATTTGTTGTCAGTAACATTTACATACATCGCATGAGTTTTTATTATTATTGAAACTTGTTTCGTTGGCTATCTGAATGAAAAAGAATGCTTGCCAGCTCAGGAAAGCTTAAAGCCAAATAATTTGAACACACCTTGCAAGCCTTTAAGAAATGTATCTTTTGCATTCCCCTTTACTCCAACGGTGTCAAACTCTTCGTTTAGCTTTTGAGCAGTGTCAGCGATTTTTGTCTTTTCAAGGAGTCGATACAATGTGTCAACACGTGCTTGATATCCTTTCTTCTTTGTAACATTTTCGTTTTCGATCATCTGCTTGATGTGTTCGGACATAGTAAGCGGGTTTGGACGAAGTGCGATTTCAGTTAGACGTTCATTACTGTTTTTAACGACCTCCATCATTTTTGTTATTGTTTCCACCATTTGTTGCAGTTTCTCACGCATTTTTCTCAATATGTCCTCCTGTGAAAGTTTTTTTCCGGACGCATCTTTATATTTCTTTTCCATTTCTGCATACGTTTTTCGAACCTTAACAGTTTCAAATGTGAAATAGTACGGTGTGTTCTGGTGTTGTGTCCAGTGGCATCTTGCCGGACAAACAGTGCAAATGCCTCCAGACATGGCTGCGCAGCCATGCTTATCCGCATCATTTGGTATACCACACGGTCTATGGCATGTATAATGACAGTGTGTGCAGCATGTGACGTATTCCCCAGGAAGAAGAGCGTTTTTCACCTGGTGAGTTTCATCCACAGTATATTCAAAATTAGTATTTTCAGCTATGATGGATTTGTTTTTTTCCAAAATCTCGATTTCATCTTTCAATTCCTTAACTATGTTTAGAGCAGCATTAAGATTCGGCTGTAGGGTTTCAAGTGTTGCTTCTATGCGTTTTCTTTCAATTAAAACATCACCAGTTTGTTGCAAACTCTTTCTGAACAAAGTATCTATATGCTTGAAAAAATTGTCAAAGCTCTGAAGTCCCATATGCCAGAATATCGGCGCAAGTGACTTTGGTGATACATTTTTGTTATTTACAAAAAGCCCAGAGTTATTGAAAGTGAATCTTTCTCCAAACGGCAAATTTGATTCTTTCAAAGCTGCATAGACAGGAGGATCATCGCCATCTGCAAATGTAATCAGAGAACAAATGTTGTCTTCAATATTTTTTCCAAACAAAGACATTATGGACTGGAATATATAGCTCTGAATTGCTGTTAGTCGAGCATCAGGCGCCTTAATTAAGAAGCAAACGGCGTCAATTTCTGTTACTCCTTTGTCCCCTTTCGATGTGAACAATTCTCGAATTTGATCCACAATTTCACGGTCTCTCTCAATCCCTCTTGTATCCCCAAATCCTGGGGTATCAATTATGTTGATTGTGTGCGCGTATCTACTTCCTTTTTGGGGATGAATTGTGTAGCAAGTAATCCATTCAGTTTGTGATAATGCCTGAAACAGAAAGTTCAATTACTTATGAAATAAATAATTACACGTTAAGACTTGTCAAAGCAATTGCTTAAAAGTTTAAATTATCAAACAAAAAAACGGTATTGGTTCTAACATGTAAACAAACGTATTGATTGCCCTATGCTGATGGTGGAAAATATAACATACATAACGGCAAAACGAGATGATGAAATAAATCAAGCAAACTATTATTGTTAACGCCTTTATATTGTTTATAAATTGTAAATAATAGAAGTTCTGCCAATTTGTTGCTGCTTCACATATGTAGCTATGTATATCATTAGCACACACATATTTTGGACTAATCACTTAATTATAAATTCAGATAATATAATTTAGTTGCAGATGTTGTTATTTTCAATCTTTAAATTGTTGAAATACAAAAATGTATGTTATATTAATTTCATCAGCTGAAATGTATATGATGTACTTGTATCAATGAAAAATATTTAATAAATAACAATCATACCTGATTATGGGATTTTGTTTTTTCATCGTCCTCAAGAACAACAAGTTGAAATCTAAAGGGATCGCTCCAGTCAACTCCAAGAAGGTAGTTGGCCATTCCATCGACGAGAGTACTTTTTCCAGTTCCCGTTTCACCTACCATCATGATAGTCTTCTCAATTGGTGTTCTGTATTGTTCATTTCCTATTCGAATTAAACGCTCAATAATCAAATTTGTATACATACGGTGTTCTTTTGAATAACTAAATATTGTATTAGCCACATGTGTGTGTTCGCATGGCCAGATTATAAAAAAAACTCATTTGTAGGATATATATTTATTTGTAATATGGGTTATAATTATTAATTATGCAATAATCATATCTGCACATTTGCGTCTATCTTACCTACGACAAATTTTCTTGTTCTTGCTGTGTTATTTCTAGCTGCTTTAATTTCTTTTAATGGTAATGCATACCGAGCCGGTATAATGTTCTGTTCACCAACGCGAACAGAAAACTCGACCATTTCAGAAGCAGTGGATCTAGGAGTTTGAATAATATCACTTTCCTCACTGTAAGGACCCTCCATATCTACATAAACTACCCGAACTCGAAATACATATTGAGTGTCTGTTTTCAAGTTTACCAAAATGCAGCTGCACGTTGAAAAACTGTCGCCATATACTTTCCATCTTGTGTCGGGTTTGTTTTCTTTAAAACTGACTTCAAAGCAATCTCTTTCTCTAAACTGTATTGGCTGCGCCCAGCTAAGTTGGACTTGGTCAAACTTGATTTCAATAGCTGTCGGCTTACCTGGTTTTTTCTGTACAACAATAAATCGCAAAACATTGCAACAATATTAAATAAATACAAATTTCATTAAGCATATGTATATATTGTTAACACAAGTGTGAATTATTTATTTAATTAATTGACAATAAATCAATTAATTAATTTGACTTTTAAATTAATTTATTGCAATTAAAATACATACCAATTTGGTTGGGTCTTCGTTGACGGTTTGTAGATATTTAGATTTAAGTTCAAGCAACTGTGACCTGTAACATGGGAAAAAAACATACATTGTAATACCGATGCAAAATGTTTATTTTACTTGGTACGATTTAAGATTATATGAACGAATTGGCTATATGCAGTATATTACGTTTGCCGTATAGCTTGCTATCATTAATCTACCACTTGTAAACTCTACATGAATAAATTAGTTGCATAGTGTCCTATACTCATCCTCAGTTGAATTTGTTCACAAGTAGCACGAGCTTATTGTGAAAGTTACTCACGTTTCATTATTTCCTGCACTTAAGTCAATTGATGACAGTGGATGACTTTTTGTCCATTTTAGAGCTTTGTGTTGGGTGGTACATTCATCGCAAAGAAATTCGCCCTCGCAAATCTTGCATATAGATGTTGCTTGTTTTGTTTTATCTATCAAGCTGCACGGTCCACACAATGGAAAAGGGCTGAGGCGTATGTCGCTATTCTCTTTAGCTTGCTGAGAGTCTTCCAATAATTGGTCTTCCTCGATTCGGTCATCCTCCATTTCAACCTCGCTTAAGTTTTATCCGAAATTCCTAAAGCAGATTTCACTGAATTATGTTGCTTGATCCAATTTTAATGATTCATCACTTGAACATGTTCGGTCTTTACCTAATGTTTGTATGTCGCATCTGCAATGTAATGAAAAAGGATTACATTACAATAATGTGATGGTATAAAGATTATGTTCACATTTTCAGAGAACTAGTTGAGTTGTTTTATTCAATTTATGGCGTTATAAATGAATAGTTAAAAAATATTGGACATTATAAAAAAAGTTCATACTCTTATTTTAAAGAAACGCTGGAAAAACGCATGTTCGATTAAAATTGACTTAATCAGTTCAATTGACGTAAGAATGATAATAGAAAAACGAAACATCAATACAGCCAGTGGCATAAATGGCGTAAGTTATAGCATATGAAAACATTGTTGGGATTTATTAACTATAGCCATTACAACAATTATAAATAACAGCATTTCATTTAGAGTTTTCCAACATTCACTTGAATTCGCTAATGTCCAATCGATATTCAAATCGGGAAAGATCAATAACCAAGAAATATGACAAGGACAATATCAAACATGTCAAGAGACAATCTGCCTAATTCACGTAGTAAGCGTTTTACTTCAGGAATACATTATTTTTATTTGTAAGCATTAGCTCACAAATAATGTAGAGGCAATTTTGCAAATCAGTATGGGCTTAACTACGCTAGGAACCGTAACCCCTGACTGCCTGTATGGATAACTGCAGTAAAATTAAGCAGACGACGAATGCTTAGGAGCGTCTGCTCTAACCACCGCATCTGCCTGTTTATAGTTCCCACTGGTATACTACATAGTGTGTACGTATTCAAAAACAAATTCAGTGCCTTCAGCGCTTTGATTTTTTTACTAATTGTTATAATGCATTAATCACAAAATGAGTTTGAAAACATAACTAATGCAATAAAGCCCTCATGAAGCAAATAGAGACACGATTTCAATACGGATAACGGTTTATTTATTCACATAATCGGCAAGACAAGATTTTGACAAAATAAACATATTATGAATACATATACACAGTGAAATTAAGATCGACTATACAGAGAACCTGAGTATGCAGTCTATACCATACGTATACGAAAGTAAGTCGTAGCATACAAAGAGTGTCGATGGATGATATGAATAAATAAAACATAAAACTAAAAAGCAAAATAAAAAAGATAAAAGCAAAAAACAACAACGGGTAACAATGTGAAGAATTTTTTAAACATCTAGGAAGCAACAGAAAAATCAACGATATCTCTTCGTTTTAACATAATAGATAAATTTCGATACTTAACTGATACGTTGAATTGACTTTGATGACATAGTTATTTCGAAATAATTCAATGCGGTAAATGACAAGATTTAAAGAAGATATAAAAAAAGTATTGATCGGTGTTTAAGATTTCAAAGAGGTCTTTGAAATTACAGACCATGACGTTTTATTCTGAAAACTTTTTGTTTTATTTTCACAACATGTCATTTCTTTATAAAGGGATATGGAACAGATTTTTGAAATGGGACACATACTATTTAATATGTCATTTATAAAATCCACTGTACAACATGTACCAATACTAGGGCTATTTTTTTATTCTTTACATAGTTTTTTTTAATATTGGAACATCGGCAAAATGCCTTTGCCATTTACATGCAAATTAACAAATTCGACAAAGTGCATCAGTACAATAAGAACACATATATATTAATAAACATTAACTACGTTGAAAACTGTAAATGTATTAGCAACTATGTATGTTAAAACAAGTAATAAATCGGTAATATATTAACGGCATCATACAATATGAATTTAAGAAGCAGCAAATACTGCAAAATTTTTCCTCACGGAGTTTAATTACATCAGTAATGAACCCGGTAAAGCTGTTAATAACTGTATTATTTTGACAATATTTCTCAAATGTTTCTAAGTTTGGCAGGTTGGATTGAGTAAAATATTTTGTTCTTTGATCTTTTTAGATTGAGAAATTAAGATAGAAATGATATTGGATTTAACAGTGCTTGTGTTACAAAGTTTAAATTTAAGTTCTTCTCTTAATAAGTTATTATATATACCAGTATCTATTTCTAATTTATGGGCGCTTAGTCTTAATCTTGTTAACTGTTGTTTATTATTTATATTATAAATGCCATCTAGACATTTTTCAAGCTAAATTAAGTCTTAAACATTTTATAGTATTCTAGTTTCGGTGTGTTATCATTTGTATTTTGTGAATTTTGTTTCCTGGTTTATTTCATAAGAATAACTACAGTTGTCATTTAAGTATTATAAATCCACGTCCTACTTGATTTCATTGTCATTGTTCGTTATCAACGAATCCGGTGATTGCTTAATATTTACCCAATAACTGAGGGCATAGTTTTACATAAAACAGAGAGAGGAAATCTGCCTAATTCACGTTTGAAAGCAGCATTGGACGTCTGTGAGCGCTAATAAAGAATAGTTTTACAAAATGTAACATTAAGTTTATCTAATTCTTTAATGTTGTAAATTCCCCATATTTCAGATGCAAATAAAATAATTGGAACAATAAGGGAGTTAAAAAGAGAAAGTTTTGTTTAAGTGCTTAGCTTCACTTTACTTAACATGGACAATAAATGGTTGTACGCTTTTAAGGCTTGTTCTTTGCCTATATTGGTCTAGATATATTACCAGTATATTGTAGTTTAAGACCCAAGTATCAGAATTCTTCAAGAATTTAAAGTGTCTGTTGATTAATAGTACAACTATACAAACAAGTACTTATTCTCTTTTTTTTCTTCAAAAATGCACATTTTCATTGTTGAACATGTAGATCTATTTATATTCCCCATTTACACGAGTATTGATGAATGGAATTTACTTGTCATTGCAGACTCGCTGGATTGGCAGTGAATATTGCAATAGCATTAGCAAATACAAACAACACTTTCGATAATAAACGTATATTTTTTCGGTTAAGTTATAATTATCAATACTATCATTAATGTGAATAATGAATAAAATAAATAATACAGGTGATAATGGCTCACCCAGTTTTACTCCTAGCGTAACATCAAAAACCTCAGAATACGACCCATCTGTAGGGTTATATACGTGATTTAACATTCTGCTATACAAATTTGATCATTGTTAGCATTTTACATTTTATTCCTGCATGCACTTATTAAATCAACAAAGCTTCATGTATTACCGAATTTTCATAATCAATTAAAACGCAATAAAGTTTCAATTTAAATTATAAAAAATCGTTTATGATTAAAGTGTGGAAAATAACAATCTTGTTATTACATCAACTAATAACTATAATCTTGTTATTACATCATAACATCATTTCATCTGTAGTTTTCTCTGATTCAAATTAATTGGCCTACCAATATTCATATCGGGTAACCATCGATAGCCAATATACAAGCAAATCCGGCCAATATCATTTCGTGCAAGAATTCCACATACTTAAGAGGCATGATCCGTCACATATCATTTACAATTTTGAAATAATTTGTATAATACATTAAAATAAAATTAGATTTTAGAAACATCATTCATATAATAAAGCAATTATAAAACTAATAGAGAACTGGTTTAACCCATTTATGCCTAGTGGACTCTCCCATCCTTCTAAATTGGATCAATTTATTTCCAAAATTATGGATGTCTAGTATATTTATTTCTATATTTAGAATAATATCTTACAGAAATTCCTTTAAGCAAACAGCGGAGACCCTGATGAGACGCCGCATCATGCGGCGTCTCATATGGGTCTACGCGGTTTACCAAGCCTTTTTTCTAGACGCTAGGCATAAATGGGTAAAATATATGATAATTGGTGGGGCGGTGTTTTCGTGAGTTCGTGGACAAGGACGATTAAGTCTGAAAACTAAAATTGTATCATTTTTCATAGCATTCAATTAAAACTGTCCGAATTCAATGGATTTTTAAAAATCTATAAAATCATGTTTACTACAGGGATCCATACTACGGCCACTGTGATTCTTAATATACATTAGCGATATTGCATTACAAAGTCCGTTAATAAAAACAGATTTTAATGTTGATGATTGCACTTCACATGAAACCGGACTTGATACATGTCCTATACAAATTATATTGCAAAATAACTTCGATCATGTTTATAAACGGTTTTCACTTTATACCATATTATTAAATCCAGACAAAAACAAATAACTTAAACAGATTGATATGTACCTAATTATTATTGCTGAAATATATAGGGAACAGCAAACAGATCATACATGTAAAATGAACTCGTTATACAAAATAGTTATCGCATATCTTTATAAACAGGTGCAAACACCATAAATTGGAACTTTTTAATACAAACCGTTGGGTGGCATTTAATGACAGAATATTGACCAAGTTGCAATATGTATTGAACCGTTTGCAATTTTGTGCCAACATATATTAATGAATTTTTAACCTTTACAAACAACAAACAAATTTCTTCACATTATTAAACACTTTACTACTAAAATACATAAACAAATAACCTAACGATCGTATATACCACGTTACGAACAGCAATAAAGAACAAAGTGTCACTTCCATCATATTAACGTGCCAAT